>NW_028163857.1:0-50815 GCF_964263955.1 Coregonus lavaretus | reverse complement strand
TACCCACATTGAGAGGAGAGTCAGTTATACAGTGAGGGAAAAAAGTATTTGATCCCCTGCTGATTTTGTACGTTTGCCCACTGACAAAGACATGATCAGTCTATAATTTTAATGGTGGGTTTATTTGAACAGTGAGAGACAGAATAACAACAACAAAAAATCCAAAAATGTTATAAATTGATTTGCATTTTAATGAGGGAAATAAGTATTTGACCCCTCTGCAAAACATGACTTAGTACTTGGTGGCAAAACCCTTGTTGGCAATCAAGGTCAGATGTTTCTTGTAGTTGGCCACCAGGTTTGCACACATCTCAGGAGGGATTTTGTCCCACTCCTCTTTGCAGATCTTCTCCAAGTCATTAAGGTTTCGAGGCTGACGTTTGGCAACTCGAACCTTCAGCTTCCTCCACAGATTTTCTATAGGATTAAGGTCTGGAGACTGGCTAGGCCACTCCAGGACCTTAATGTGCTTCTTCTTGAGCCACTCCTTTGTTGCCTTGGCTGTGTGTTTTGGGTCATTGTCATGCTGGAATACCCATCCATGACCCATTTTCAATGCCCTGGCTGAGGGAAGGAGGTTCTCACCCAAGATTTGACGGTATATGGCCCCGTCCATCGTCCCTTTGATGCGGTGAAGTTGTCCTGTCCCCTTGGCAGAAAAACACCCCCAAAGCATAATGTTTCCACCTCCATGTTTGACGGTGGGGATGGTGTTCTTGGGGTCATAGGCAGCATTCCTCCTCCTCCAAACACGGTGAGTTGAGTTGATACCAAAGAGCTCGATTTTGGTCTCATCTGACCACAACACTTTCACCCAGTTCTCCTCTGAATCATTCAGATGTTCATTGGCAAACTTCAGACGGGCCTGTATATGTGCTTTCTTGAGCAGGGGGACCTTGCGGGCGCTGCAGGATTTCAGTCCTTCACGGCTTAGTGTGTTACCAATTGTTTTCTTGGTGACTATGGTCCCAGCTGCCTTGAGGTCATTGACAAGATCCACCCATGTAGTTCTGGGCTGATTCCTCACCGTTCTCATGATAATTGCAACTCCACGAGGTGAGATCTTGCATGGAGCCCCAGGCCGAGAGAGATTGACAGTTATTTTGTGTTTCTTCCATTTGCGAATAATCGCACCAACTGTTGTCACCTTCTCACCAAACTGCTTGGCGATGGTCTTGTACCCCATTCCAGCCTTGTGTAGGTCTACAATCTTGTCCCTGACATCCTTGGAGAGCTCTTTGGTCTTGGCCATGGTGGAAAGTTTGGAATCTGATTGATTGATTGCTTCTGTGGACAGGTGTCTTTTATACAGGTAACAAGCTGAGATTAGGAGCACTCCCTTTAAGAGTGTACTCCTAATCTCAGCTCGTTACCTGTATAAAAGACACCTGGGAGCCAGAAATCTTTCTAATTGAGAGGGGATCAAATACTTATTTCCCTCATTAAAATGCAAATCAATTTATAACATTTTTGACATGCATTTTTCTGGATTTTTTTGTTGTTATTCTGTCTCTCACTGTTCAAATAAACCTACCATTAAAATTATAGACTGATCATTTCTTTGTCAGTGGGCAAACGTACAAAATCAGCAGGGATCAAATACTTTTTTCCCTCACTGTATGTTATACCTTCTTTTAGAGATGGAGAATCTTTCACCTCATTTCTCTCTCTCCCTCCCCTCCCTCATCTCATTCTCTCCCTCCCCTCCCTCATCTTACTCTGTCCCTCCCCTCCCTCATCTCACTCTCTCCCTCCCCTCCCTCATGTCATTCTGTCCCTCCCCTCCCTCATCTCACTCTCTCCCTCTCTCTCTCTCTTTCTCTCTATCACTCTCCTCTATGTATCTCTCTGTCTCTGTCTCTCTCTCTCTCTCTCTCTTTCTCTCTCTCCTTATCTCTTTCTATCTCCTCTACCTGCCTCTCTCTCTCTCTCTCCCTCCCCTCCCTCATGTCATTCTCTCCCCCCCCCCTCATCTCACTCTCTCCCTCTCTGTCTCTCTCTTTCTCTCTATCACTCTCCTCTATGTATATCTCTATCTCTGTCTCTCTCTTCTGTCTCTCTCTTTCTCTCTCTCCCTATCTCTTTCTATCTCCTCTATCTGCCTCTCTCACTCTCTCTCCCCTCCCTCTCTCATCTCTCTCTCTCTCTCTCTCTCTCTCTCTCTCTCTCTCTCTCTCTCTCTCTCTCTCTCAATTCAATACAATTCAAAGGGCTTTATTGGCATGGGAAACATATTTTTACATTGCCAAAGCAAGAGAAATAGATAATAAACAAAAGTTAAATAAACAATACAAAATTTAAACAGTAAACATTACACTCACAGAAGTTCCAAAGGAATAGAGACATTTCAAATGTCATATTATGTCTATATGCAGTGTTGTAACAATATGCAAATAGTTAAAGTACAAAAGGAAAAATGAATAAACATAAATATGGGTTGTATTTACAATGGTGTTTGTTCTTCACTGGTTGCCCTTTTCTTGTGGCAACAGGTCACATATCTTGCTGCTGTGATGGCACACTGTGGTATTTCACCCAATAGATATGGGAGTTTATCAAAATTGGATTTGTTTTGGAATTCTTTGTGGGTCTGTGTAATCTGAGGGAAATGCGTGTCTCTAATATGGTCATACATTTGGCAGGAGGTTAGGAAGTGCAGCTCAGTTTCCACCTCATTTTGTGGGCAGTGTGCACATAGCCTGTCTTCTCTAAGTGTGTACATAGTCAAAGCTTTCCTTAATTTTGGGTCAGTCACAATGGTCAGGTATTCTGCCACTGTGTACTCTCTGGTAAGGGCCAAATAGCATTCTAGTTTGCTCTGTTTTTTTGTTAATTCTTTCCAATGTGTCAAGTAATTCTCTTTTTATTTTCTCATGATTTGGTTGGGTCTAATTGTGTTGCTGTCCTGGGGCTCTGTGGGGTCTGTTTGTGTTTGTGAACAGAGCCCCAGGACCAACTTACTTAGGGGACTCTTCTCCAGGTTAATCTCTCTTTAGGTGATGGCTTTGTAATGGAAGGTTTGGGAATCGCTTCCTTTTGGTGGTTGTAGAATTTAACGGCTCTTCTTTCTCTCTCTCTCTCTCTCTCTCTCTCTCTCTCTCTCTCTCTCTCTCTCTCTCTCTCTCTCTCTCTCTCTCTCTCTCTCTCTCTCTCTCTCTCTCTCTCTCTCTCTCTCTCTCTCTCTCTACCCTGTATAAGCAGTAGTTTAAGAGGTGATCTCCCAGGTCTCAGAGAGAGTCAGTCAAGGAGACACTTCCTGGAGTGCTGCTGCTATAGGAATAAAACTGCACTGCCAGTTGTGCTAATACGGTGCATGAAACTAAAGTACAAAATGATTTTCTTTCACCTGAAAAACATTCAGCCAGCTATTCAAGTCCTGATTCTACAGTATCTCCTCCCCATATGTTAGTGTAGTGATGTTTTTTTTGTCTTTTTTTTTTTTCACATTTATTTAACCAGGTAAGCCAGTTGAGAACAAGTTCTCATTTACAACTGCGACCTGGCCAAGATAAAGCAAAGCAGTGTGATAAAAACAACAACACAGAGTTACATATGGGGTAAACAAAACATAAAGTCAAAAAATACAACAGAAAATATACATACAGTGTGTGCGAATGTAGTAAGTTATGGAGGTAAGGCAATAAATAAATAGGCCATAGTGCAAAAATAGTTACAATTTCGTATTAACACTGGAATGATAGATGTGCAAAAGATGATGTGCAAATAGAGATACTGGGGTGCAAATTAGCAAAATAAATAACAATATGGGGATGAGGTAGTTGGGTGGGCTAATTTCAGAATTGCTGTGTACAGGTGCAGTGATCGGTAAGGTGCTCTGACAACTGATGCTTAAAGTTAGTGAGGGAGATAAGAGTCTCCAGCTTCAGAGATTTTTGCAGTTCGTTCCAGTCATTGGCAGCAGAGAACTTGAAGGAATGGCGGCCAAAGGAGGTGTTGGCTTTGGAGATGACCAGTGAGATATACCTGCTGGAGCGCAGACTACGAGTGGGTGTTGATATGGTGACCAGTGAGCTAAGATAAGACAGGGATTTGCCTAGCAGTGATTTATAGATGACCTGGAGCCAGTGGGTTTGGCGACGAATATGTAGTGAGGGCCAGCCAACAAGAGCGTACAGGTCACAATGGTGGGTAGTATATGGGGCTTTGGTGACAAAACGGATGGCACTGTGATAGACTGCATACAATTTGCTGAGTAGAGTGTTGGAGGCTATTTTGTAAATGACATCGCCGAAGTCAAGGATCGGTAAGATAGTCAGTTTTACGAGGGCATGTTTGGCAGCATGAGTGACGGAGGCTTTGTTGCGAAATAGGAAGCCGATTCTAGATCTATCTTTTGATTGGAGATGCTTAATGTGAGTCTGGAAGGAGAGTTTACAGCCTAACCAGACACCTAGGTATTTGTAGTTGTCCACATACTCTAGGTCAGACCCGCCGAGAGTAGTGATTCTAGTTGGGTGCGCGGGTGCAAGCAGCGTTCGGTTGAAGAGCATGCATTTAGTTTTACTAGTGTTTAAGAGCAGTTGGAGGCTACGGAAGGAGTGTTGTATGGCGTTGAAGCTCATTTGGAGGTTTGTTAACACAGTGTCCAATGAAGGGCCAGATGTATTATATCACACATCACAAGTTTTTCCACCCCAGTCCACCACAGAGACCTGTTAAGAGATGCCACAGTAACGAGTGAGAGGGCAAAGTCAGTGTCTGGGGGCAACTTCAGTGTCTAGGGTCAACGTCAGTGTTTGTGGGCAACGTCAGTGTCTATGGGCAACGTCAGTGTCTGGGGGCAACATCAGTGTTTGGGGGCAACATCAGTGTCTGGAGGCAACGTCAGAGTCTGTGGGCAACGTCAGTGTCTAGGGTCAACGTCAGTGTCTGGGGGCAACATCAGTGTTTGGGGGCAACATCAGTGTCTGGAGGCAACGTCAGAGTCTGTGGGCAACGTCAGTGTCTAGGGTCAACGTCAGTGTCTGGGGGCAACATCAGTGTCTGGAGGCAACATCAGTGTCTGGAGGCAACATCAGTGTTTGGGGGCAACGTCAGTGTCTGGGGGGAACGTCATCCTGCTCTGAACAGCGCCTGTTCTTGCTTTGACCACCAGGGGGAGCCCTGGCCATGCTGTCAGTTCCTCTCTGATGGATGAAAGGACATCCCTGGATGGATATGATGGGCCAAGCCAGCTACTGAAGTGTGTGTGTTTGTTTATGCGTGTTTGCGTATAGGTGTTTGCATGTGTGTATACAGCTTGTTTAAGTGTGTGTACATGGAGACGCCCTGCCTGCAGTAATCATGCTGTGAGTCAGACTGAGAGCCAGGCAGTGGATAGCCCTCATGAATTGTCTGTGTGTTTGTGTCTCTATGTGTGTGTGTGTGTGTGTGTGTGTGTGTGTGTGTCTGTCTGTGTGTTTGTGTGTCTGTGTCTCTGTGTCTCTCTGTGTCTGTGTGTGTGTGTGCTGACCGATGATAGATGGTCAGTATGGAGTAGAGGTCTAGTCTCTGGTGTCTCTTCCTTCAGTATGGAGTAGAGGTCTAGTCCCTGGTGTCTCTTCCTTCAGTATGGAGTAGAGGTCTAGTCCCTGGTGTCTCTTCAGTATGGAGTAGAGGTCTAGTCCCTGCTGTCTCTTCCTTCAGTATGGAGTAGAGGTCTAGTCCCTGGTGTCTCTTCCTTCAGTATGGAGTAGAGGTCTAGTCCCTGGTGTCTCTTCAGTATGGAGTAGAGGTCTAGTCCCTGGTGTCTCTTCAGTATGGAGTAGAGGTCTAGTCCCTGGTGTCTCTTCCTTCAGTATGGAGTAGAGGTCTAGTCCCTGGTGTCTCTTCAGTATGGAGTAGAGGTCTAGTCCCTGCTGTCTCTTCCTTCAGTATGGAGTAGAGGTCTAGTCCCTGGTGTCTCTTCCTTCAGTATGGAGTAGAGGTCTAGTCCCTGGTGTCTCTTCCTTCAGTATGGAGTAGAGGTCTAGTCCCTGGTGTCTCTTCAGTATGGAGTAGAGGTCTAGTCCCTGCTGTCTCTTCCTTCAGTATGGAGTAGAGGTCTAGTCCCTGGTGTCTCTTCCTTCAGTATGGAGTAGAGGTCTAGTCCCTGGTGTCTCTTCAGTATGGAGTAGAGGTCTAGTCCCTGGTGTCTCTTCCTTCAGTATGGAGTAGAGGTCTAGTCCCTGGTGTCTCTTCCTTCAGTATGGAGTAGAGGTCTAGTCCCTGGTGTCTCTTTCTTCAGTATGGAGTAGAGGTCTAGTCCCTGGTGTCTCTTCCTTCAGTATGGAGTAGAGGTCTAGTCCCAGGTGTCTCTTCCTTCAGTATGGAGTAGAGGTCTAGTCCCTTGTGTCTCTTCAGTATGGAGTAGAGGTCTAGTGTCTGGTGTCTGGTGTCTCTTCAGTATGGAGTAGAGGTCTAGTCCCTGGTGTCTCTTCCTTCAGTATGGAGTAGAGGTCTAGTCCCTGGTGTCTCTTCCTTCAGTATGGAGTAGAGGTCTAGTCCCTGGTGTCTCTTCCTTCAGTATGGAGTAGAGGTCTAGTGTCTGGTGTCTCTTCCTTCAGTATGGAGTAAAGGTCTAGTCCCTGGTGTCTCTTCCTTCAGTATGGAGTAGAGGTCTAGTCCCTGGTGTCTCTTTCTTCAGTATGGAGTAGAGGTCTAGTCCCTGGTGTCTCTTCCTTCAGTATGGAGTAGAGGTCTAGTCTCTGGTGTCTCTTCAGTATGGAGTAGAGTTCTAGTCCCTGGTGTCTCTTCCTTCAGTATGGAGTAGAGGTCTAGTCCCTGGTGTCTCTTTCTTCTTTCTGCTGAGCTTCTTATTTCTCCTGATTCCATCCCTCGTCACACACGGACACAGTTTCATTTGAGTAATCTCAGGAGAGATACTGTTCCACATACAGCATAGGGCCATTTATAGACCCATAGCTTTAGATAACGCTCCACATTCAGCATAGCGCCATTCATAGACCCATAGCTTTAGATACCGCTCCACATCCAGCATAGCGCCATTCATAGACCCATAGCTTTAGATACCTCTCCACATTCAGCATAGGGCCATTCATAGACCCATAGCTTTAGATACCTCTCCACATTCAGCATAGGGCCAATTATAGACCCATAGCTTTAGCAATCCCTCTGGCACGCTTGAGTGGAGCGCTAACGTTGTGTAATACTTATTGTTGTTATGCAATGTAGCTTACATTCAGAAGCCTTTATCTAACTAAGACAGTGCAGGAGGTGATAGGGTCATAGTGTGTGTGTGTGTGTGTGTGTGTGTGTGTGTGTGTGTGTGTGTGTGTGTGTGTGTGTGTGTGTGTGTGTGTGTGTGTGTGTGTGTGTGTGTGTCTGTGTGTGTGTATGTGTGTGTGTGTGTGTGTGTGTGTGTGTGTGTTTGCGTGTGTGTGTGTGTGTGTGTGTGTGTGTGTGTGTGTGTGTGTTTGCGTGTTCACACACATATTTGTGTATTACATGCGGAATGTTGAATCTCCAGATTAGTCCATAAGTACTCTGCCTCTTTCTCTTAACTTCACTTTACCTCCTCCCTCTCTCCATCCTTTTGAAGATTCAATATCGAATTCAGATTCATGGAGGAGTGATAAGACAAATCAAGGAATCGTTTACAGGTTTACAGGTCTAATATTATTGTAATACTCCGCGGGGGGAAGGGTTGCGCTTCAACAACATCTTGAAAATATCTTATACGCTTCCAGCTCACACACAATTGGTTGGCCCAAAACTGCCCATACATTTCATTGGTCTAAATGGGAAGGTTCCTCTATCGTCAGTGCAACCGATAATTATAGAGTTGACTTGTGAAAACTACTTTGCCAAATATGGCATAAACATGAGGTTTAACAGAATAAAAAAAAATATATACAGTACCAGTCAAAAGTTTGGACACACCTACTCATTCAAGGGTTTTTCTTTATTTTTACTAGTTTCTACATTGTAGAATAATAGTGAAGACATCAAAACTATGAAATAACACATATGGAATCATGTAGTAATCCAAAAACTGTTACACAAATCAAAATATGTTTTAGATTTGAGATTCTTCAAAGTAGCCACCCTTTGCCTTGATGACAGCTTTGCACACTCTTGGCATTCTCTTAACCAGCTTCACCTGGAATGCTTTTCCAACAGTCTTGAAGGAGTTCCCACATATGCTGAGCACTTGTTGGCTGCTTTTCCTTCACTCTGCCGTCCAGCTCATCCCAAACCATCTCAATTGGGTTGAGGTCGGGTGATTGTGGAGGCCAGGTCATCTGATGCAGCACTCCATCACTCTCCTTCTTGGTCAAATAGCCCTTACATGGCCTGGAGGTATGTTGGATCATTGTAATGTTGAAAAACAAATGATAGTCCCACTAAGCGCAAACCAGATGGGATGGCGTATATTTTGATTTGTTTAACACTTTTTTGGTTACTACATGTTTCTATATGTGTTTTTTTAATAATTTTGATGTCCTCACTATTATTCTACAATTTAGAAAATATTAAACATAAAGAAAAACCCTGGAATGAGTAGATGTGTCCAAACTTTTGACTTGTACTGTACATTCGTGGTCAAGCGTTTTGAGAATGACACAAGTATTGGTCTTCACAAAGTTCGCTGCTTCAGTGTTATGAGATATTTTTGTCAGATGTTACTATGGTATACTGAAGTATAATTACAAGCATTCCATAAGTGTCAAAGGCTTTTATTGACAATTACATGAAGTTTATGCAAAGAGTCAATATTTGCAGTGTTGACCCTTCTTTTTCAAGACCTCTGCAATCCGCCCTGGCATGCTGTCAATTAACTTCTGGGCCACATCCTGACTAATGGCAGCCCATTCTTGCATAATCAATGCTTGGAGTTTGTCAGAATTTGTGGGTTTTTGTTTGTCCACCCGCCTCTTGAGGATCGACCACAAGTTCTCAATGGGATTAAGGTCTGGGGAGTTTCCTGGTTATAATCCCCTTTGGCAGCGATTACAGCTGTGTCTTTCTGGGTAATTCTCTAAGAGCTTTCCACACCTGGATTGTGCAACATTTGCCCATTATTCTTTTCAAAATTCTTCAAGCTCTTTCAAATTGGTTGTTGATCATTTGTCACGCTCGTCTAATGAGGGAGACCAAGGCGCAGCGTTGCGAGCGAACATATTTACTTTAATTAGTAAAGCACAACACTCAAAATACAAAACAATAAACAACGAATGCGTGACGTCTATGGTACAACACGAGACCACACGAACAAAATCCCACAACCCGAAAGAAAAACATACAGATTAAATATGGCTCCCAATCAGAGACAACCAGCCGACAGCTGACACTCGTTGCCCCTGATTGGGAGTCACACCGGCAAACATAGAAAATAGACAACCTAGAACACCCACCAAAGAAACAGAAAACATAGAATGAACACACCCTGGCTCAACATAATGAGTCCCCGAACCAGGGTGTGACAGTACCCCCCCCTAAAGGCGCGGACTGCGACCGCGCCTAAATACGAGCAAAAACAGGGGAGGGCTGGGTGGGCATTCCTCCTCGGCGGCGGCTCCGGCTCCGGGCTTGATCCCCACTTCCTCTCCAACCCCCCAAAGTACCCCTGGTCCTGTCTAGCCCCGCTGGCCGGAGCCGGACTGACGACACGCGCCCCTGGCTTGGTGCGTGGAACAGGAACGGACCGGACCGGGCTGACGATACACACCCCTGGCTTGGTGCGTGGAGCAGGAATGGACCGGAATGGGCTGGCGACGCGCACCACAGACTTGGTGCGGAGAGCAGGAACGAGCCGGACAGGGCTGACGAAACGCACCACAGACTTGGTGCGGGAAGCAGGAACGGGCTGAACCAGGCTGACGACTCGCACCCCTGGCTTGGTGCGAGTAGCAGGAACGGGCTGAACCAGGCTGACGACTCGCACCCCTGGCTTGGTGCGAGTAGCAGGATCAGGCTGGACCAGGCTGGCGACTCGCACCCCTGGTTTGGTGCGAGTGGCAGGAACAGGCCGGGTCGGGCTGGCGACGCACACCGTAGGCTTTGTGCGTGGAGCAGGGACAGGCCGGGCTGGGCTGGCGACGCACCCCGTAGGCTTTGTGCGTGGAGCAGGGACAGGCCGGGCTGGGCTGGCGACGCACACCGTAGGCTTTGTGCGTGGAGCAGGAACAGGCCGGGCTGGGCTGGCGACGCACACCGTAGGCTTTGTGCGTGGAGCAGGAACAGGCCGGGCTGGGCTGGCGACGCACACCGTAGGCTTTATGCGAGAAGCTTGGATGGGCCGAACTGGGCTGGCGACGCGCACCACAGACTCGGTGCGGAGCGCAGGAACGGGCCGGGCTGGGCTGTCGACGCACACCGTAGGTTTGGTGCGGGGAGCAGGAATAGACCGGACCGTACTGGGGACACACACCACTGGCTCTACACCGGGATCTGGAACGGGCCGGACCGGACTGGCAACACACGCCAGTACCTCTCGCCGTGCCTCTACACCTTCCATCCCCTCTTCTACCAGTGGCCCCCGTAACCTGGCGGCCTCCTCTGCAACCCCGCTGGACCGCTCCATAGCGGCCTCCTGCTGCCCCGACGTCGTGAGCCCCCCCCTAAAAAATTTCTGGGGGTCTCTCCTCCCCGTGGACCAGGCCTCCAACATTCTCGCCCACCTCTCGCTCCTCTGTCTCCAACCCTCTTCACTCAGCTCCTCAATGGGCTTGACCCAGTCGAAGCTGCCACGGAGATCTATTAGCGATGGCTCCTGGACACGCTGCTTGGTCTGGTCTTGGTGGGATTTTCTGTCACGCTCGTCTAATGAGGGAGACCAAGGCGCAGCGTTGCGAGCGAACATATTTACTTTAATTAGTAAAGCACAACACTCAAAATACAAAACAATAAACAACGAATGCGTGACGTCTATGGTACAACACGAGACCACACGAACAAAATCCCACAACCCGAAAGAAAAACATACAGATTAAATATGGCTCCCAATCAGAGACAACCAGCCGACAGCTGACACTCGTTGCCCCTGATTGGGAGTCACACCGGCAAACATAGAAAATAGACAACCTAGAACACCCACCGAAGAAACAGAAAACATAGAATGAACACACCCTGGCTCAACATAATGAGTCCCCGAACCAGGGTGTGACATCATTGCTAGACAACCATTTTCATGTCAAAGCCATAGATCTTAATGCAGTTTTAAGTCAAAACAGTAACCCGGCCACTCAGGAACATTCACTGCCTTCTTGGTAAGCAACTCCACTGTAGATTTGACGTTGTGTTTTAGGTTATTGTCCTGCTGAAAGGTGAATTATTATCCCAGTGTCTGGTGGAAAGCAGACTGGACCAGGTTTTCCTCTAGGATTTTGCCTGAGCTTAATTCTATTCCGTTTCTTTTTTTATCCTGAAAAACTCCCCAGTCCTTAACGATTACAAGCATACCCATAACATGAAGCAGCTACCACTATGCTTGAAAATATGGAGAGTGGTACTCAGTAATGTGTTGTATTGGATTTGCCCCAAACATAACACTTAGTATTCAGGACAAAAAGTTAATTGATTTACCACATTTTATGCAGTATTACTTTAGTGACTTGTTGCAAACAGGATGCATGTTTTGGAATATTTGTATTCCGTACAGACTTCCTTGTTTTCACTCTGTTAATGAGGTTAGTATTGTGGAGTAACTACAATGTTGTGAGGATAGATGATCTGTATGGTCATGCTGTTTTCTACAACACACTGCCACTGACCTCTTGTTGACATGAGAAAGGCTTTAGTTTAGTGTCATGCCAAGGTTGATCGCGCCTGCAGGGAATTAGTTTAGTGTACCAAGGTTCATCGTGCCTGCAGGGTAATGGGACATCGCAGTTGTACCTTGACATAGGTACTTTACCTTGATTTCACAACACACAGATTATATTAAAACCACTTACAGGGCTATGAATGGAATGAACACCATCTTTTGTTGCTTTCAAATCAAGATAACTTGGTTACTGAAGACACTTCTATCATTAATATGGGTATGCTTGTACCCAGCAGGTGTTGTTGCTATGGAAGTGTCTAGTGTAAAAACACTACTGCTGCTTGCTGCTTCCTTCTGCTCCCCTCACTGCTCAGCCTTGTATGCTACAATACACAATAAAAAACAATGGTTCTAAATAGTACCAGATAGGTGCTCTTTGGCTTGTAACCATAGCGAACCCTTTTTGGTGCTATATAGAACCCTTTTCTGAAAGTTCAATAAGGAACCATGCTCATAAGGTTCTAAATTGAACCTGTACGGTGTTATAAAGAACCGTTTCCTACGTTTTTATAAAGAACCATTAAAAAAGGGTTCTATTTAGCACCAAAAAAGGATTCCGCTATGGTTACAACCCTTTTTGGTGCTATATATTATCCTTTTTTATGGTTCTTATAGAACCTTCTCAATCTGAAAGGTTCTTTGTACATCCTTTTGAAGAACCATTCAGGGTTTTTTATTCTGGTCAGCCAAATCATATTGTTAAAATTCCATAGGTGTTATTATTGTGTTTATTGACACATTTGAATCAAGTGAGCTTCCTCTGGAACAGCTGGGGTCCCTGAGGAGAGAATTGAGAACCACTGACTGATTTAGTCAACCATATTCAATTGACACAAGGCCATATGTGAGTCTTTCACATGACACCATCACTGGCCATAGTCATACTGTATATAATACTGTATGTAATGGCCTAACCCAACACATTAGATAAACTGGAATGACACTGTCACTCAGTGTTGCACAAAAAGAGCTGTAAGCAAACCATGCCCCAAAATATTCTAATGAGCCGCCTCCCCTACATTTAAATTATCACTAAAAGAGCAAATAACCCTTTTGTGAACAGCAAAGAACCTTTGAAGAGCCCAAAGGGTTATTTGAGTCCACGTTGAACCATCACCCTTCCCAAAGAACCCTTGAGGAACCCTCATTTTTTTGTGTTTATACTCTGATAGGCTACCTACCGCTATGAGGTCACCTATTTGATTGACAGACAGATAACAGTCCTGACAGGGTGAAATTAAAGGTGAAATCAAATCACCTTTCATGGATGTCTTTTTTTTTCTTTCTTAATGAGACACACGCCCTGTTCTGCCTTCAGCCCTGACCCAAGGCAGAGGAGAGGGGGAGGTGACCTCTTTCATCATGCCAGGAGCCATCGCTGAGCGTGTGTGTCATCGGGGTCTCCCCCAGCATTCCTACCACCTCTATTCTCTCCTCCCTTTGCTCCTTCCACTCTCTCACTCCATCCCAGTGATTTCATCATTGGATCTTGACACATCAACACGGCTCACACATCAACATGGCTCACATCAACACAATTATCCCAGAAACCCTAGACCCACTCCAATTTGCATACCGCCCCAACAGATCCACAGATGATGCAATCTCTATTGCACTCCACACTGTCCTTTCCCACCTGGACAAGAGGAACACCTATGTGAGAATGCTGTTCATTGACTACAGCTCAGCGTTCAACACCATAGTGCCCTCAATGCTCATCACTAAGCTAAGGATCCTGGGACTAAACACCTCCCTCTGACACTGGATCCTGGACTTCCTGACGGGCCGCCCCCAGGTGGTAAGGGTAGGTAACAACACATCTGCCACGCTGATCCTCAACACGGGGGCCCCTCAGGGGTGCGTGCTCAGTCCCCTCCTATACTCCCTGTTCACCCATGACTGCATGGCCAGGCACGACTCCAACACCATTATTTAGTTTGCCAACGACACAACAGTGGTAGGCCTGGCCGTGTGGTGCCAGGATAACAACCTCTCCCTCAACGTGATCAAGACAAAGGAGATGATTGTGGACTACAGGGAAAAAAAGTGGACTGAGCACGCCCCCTTTCTCATCGACAGGGCTGTAATGGAACAGGTTGAGAGCTTCAAGTTCCTTGGTGTCCACATCATCAACAAACTATCATGGTCCAAGCACACCAAGACAGTCGTGAAGAGGGCACGACAAAGCCTATTACCCCTCAAGAGACTGAAATTATTTGGCATGGGTCCTCAGATCCTCAAAAAGTTATACAGCTGCACCATCGAGAGCATCCTGACTGGTTGCATCACTGCCTGGTATGGCAACTGCTCGGCCTCCGACCGCAAGGCACTACAGAGGGTAGTGCGTACGGCCCAGTACATAACTGGGGCCAAGCTTCCTGCCATCCAGGACCTCTATACCAGGCGGTGTCAGAGGAAGGCCCTAGAAATTGTCAAAGACTCCAGCCACCCTAGTCATAGACTGTTCTCTCTGCTACCGCACGGCAAGCGGTACCGGAGCACCAAGTCTAGGTCCAAAAGGCTTCTCAACAGCTTCTACCCCCAAGCCATAAGACTCCTGAACAGCTAATCATGGCTACCCGAACTATTTGCACTGCCCCCCCACCCCACCCCATCCCCATATTTTACGCTGCTGCTACTCTGTTTATTATTTATGCATAGTCACTTTAACTCTACCCACGTGTACATATTACCTCAATTAGCCGGTGCCCCCGCACATTGACTCTGTACCGGTACCCCCCTGTATATAGCCTCCCTACTGTTATTTTATTTTACTTCTGCTCTTTAGTTATTTGCTGAATTTTTTTTACTTAACACTTTTTATTGTTTTACTTTTCTTAAAAAAATTGCATTGTTGGTTAAGTTAAGTAAGCATTTCACTGTAAGGTCTACACCTGTTGTATTCGGCGCATGTGGCAAATAACATTTGATTCGATTTGATTTGACATACAGTTAATTCGGAACGTATTCAGACCCCTTTACATTTTCCAAATGTTGTTACGTTACGGCCTTACATTTCCTCATCAATCTACACACAATACCCCATAATGAAAAAGTGAAAATAGTTTTTTTTTTAAACAGAAATTCCTTACTTACATAAGTATTCAGACCCTTTGCTATGAGACACGAAATTGAGCTCAGGTGCATCGTGTTTCCATTGATCATCCTTGAGATGTTTCTACAACTTGGTTGGAGTCCACCTGTGGTAAATTGAATTGACTGGACATGATTTGGAAAGGCACACACCTGTCTTTATAAGGTCCCACAGTTGACAGTCATGTCAGAGCAAAAACCAAGCGATGAGGTCGAAGGAATTGTCCGTAGAGCTCAGAGACAGGATTGTGTCGAGGCACAGATCTGGGGATGGTACCAAAAAATGTCTGCAGCATTGAAGGTCCTCAAGAACACAGTGGCCTCCATCATTCTTAAATGGAAGAAGTTTGGAACCACCAAGACTCTTCCTAGAGCTGGCCGCCCGGCCAAACTGAGCAATCGGGGGAGAAGGGCCTTGGTCAGGGAGGTGACCAAGAACCCGATGGTCACTCTGACAGAGCTCCATAGTTCCTCTGTGGAGATGGGAGAACCTTCCAGAAGGACAACCATCTCTGCAGCACTCCACCAATCAGGCCTTTGTGGTAGAGTGGCCAGACGGAAGCTACTTCTCAGTTAAAGGCACATGACAGCCCGCTTGGAGTTTGCCAAAAGGTACCTAAAGACTCTCAGACCATGAGAAACAAGAGTCTCTGGTCTGATGAAACCAAGATTGAACTCTTTGGCCTGAATGCCAAGCGTCACGTCTGGAGGAAACCTGGCACCATCCCTACGGTGAAGCATGGTGATGGTAGCATCATGCTGTGGGGATGTTTTTCAGCGGCAGGGACTGGGAGACTAGTCAGGATCGAGGGAAAGAAGAACGGAGCAAAGTACAGAGAGATCCTTGATGAAAACCTGCTCCAGAGTGCTCAGGACCTCAGATGGGAGAGAAGGTTCACCTTCCAACAGGACAACGACCCTAAGCACACAGCCAAGACAACCCAGGAGTGGCTTCGGGACAAGTCTCTTAATGTCCTTGAGTGGCCCAGCCAGAGCACAGACTTGAACCCGATCGAACGTCTCTGAAGAGACCTGAAAATAGCTGTGCAGTGACCCTCCCCATCCAATCTGACAGAGTTTGAGAGGATCTGCAGAGAAGAATGGGAGAACTCCCCAAAAACAGGTGTGCCAAGTTTGTAGTGTCATACCCAAGAAGACTCAAGGCTGTAGTCGCTGCCAAAGGTGCTTCAACAAAGTTCTGAGTAAAGGGTCTGAATAGGTATGTAAATGTGATATCTCAGTTTTTCTTTGTCATTATGGTGTATTGTATGTAGATTCATGAGGAAAAAAAACGACTGAATCCATTTTAGAATAAGGCTGTAACGTTAACAAAATGTGGAAAAAGTCAAAGGGTCTAAGGCACTGCATCGCAGTGCTAGCTGTGCCACTAGAGATCCTGGTTCGTATCCAGGCTCTGTCGTAGCCGGCCGCGACCGGGAGACCCATGGGGCGGCACACAATTGGCTCAGCGTTGTCCAGGGTAGGGGAGGGAATGGCCGGCAGGGATGTAGCTCAGTTGGTAGAGCATGGCGTTTGCAACGCCAGGGTTGTGGGCTCGATTCCCACGGGGGGCCAGTATGAAAACAATATAAAATAAAATAAAAATATATAATAAAATGATGTATGCACTCACTAACTGTAAGTCGCTCTGGATAAGAGCGTCTGCTAAATGACTAAAAATGTAAATGTCAAAATGTCTGAATACTTTACGAATCCACTGTAAATATGTCACCTCCACTCCCACCCCTATTACTCACTGCGTTGGTTCATTCCGTACAGTACATTCTTATAGCTAGGAGATAGAGGGGGGGGGACTGTGTTGGCTACAGGAGGGTACCGTTTTTGCCACGCAGCCAGCCCCTGGCATACAGCTGTCGTGTCCTATCATAGCAGCCAGGGGAGAGATGACTGTACAGTGATAGTCCATGACATGTGACTGCATGATGGGAATAAACTCTACCATATTCAAGTTTAGCCCAGTAGAGTGCAATGGTATGGTCAGTGATGCTGCTACATTACTTCATTTACCGCCATCACATTGAGAGGACAGGGACACGCTGCAAGAGACTGAAACACACACACACACACACACACACATACACACACACACACACACACACACACACACACACACACACACGCATACACACACACACACACACACACACACACATACACACACATACACACACACAAATACATACACACACAGTGGCACACAGGATCATCTGCCCCTGCATCATCCATCCCAGTGGGACACAGACGTGACATGTAACATGTGGAGTTTGCTGACAAAGCTATTGTACGTACAGGCCAGCACAGAAACCAGGCATGGCACTGGAACAGGCCTAGATAATGCTGTGTGTGTGTGTGTGTGTTGTTGTGTGTGTGTGTGTGTGTGTGTGTGTGTTGTTGTGTGTAACTACAGTAGTACATATGGCACTGAGGTTTTCCTGATGCATGCTGACTGTGACATAACCGTGACATCATCACCAACTGCCCTCAGGGTTGCTTCTTGAGTAGAAAACAAAAAACAAAATAAATATATGAGCAAATTAAATTAAATAAAACTCAGCATGAATGTGACCAGTGGGCCATGAGAGGAAGTGACAGATAAGAATGCTGGGAATATCACAACGGCTGATCTCACCCTGCCTGGTGACTCCTACAGTAATATGTCTATTTATTGCCCAATAAACAAGATACACGATGTCTTTATTGCTGTAAATGTGGTTTTTTTCATCCATGCTTTTACAGCCTGTGAGACCTCTGGTTTGTTCCCTCCTCTACTAATGGCATTTCACATTAACTTTATGACCTTGCTGTGTTTTCTGACTCACTCCCTACACACAGAGAGAGAGAGAGAGAGATGACGCTGTGTTCTCAACAACAACCAAAAAAAGACAGACAAATGGTTTGATGAAGAATGCAAAAACCTAAGAAAGGAATTGAGAAACCTATCCAACCAAAAACACAGAGACCCAGAAAATCAGAGCCTACGCCTTCACTATGATGAATCACTGAAACAATACGGAAATACGCTATGGAAAAAGAAGGAACAGTACGTTAGAAATCAGCTCAGTGTAATTTAAAAATCCATAGAATCTAACCACTTCTGGGAAAATTGGAACACACTAAACAAACAACAACACGAAGAGTTATCTATCCAAAATGGAGATGTTTGGGTAAACCACTTCTCCAATCTTTTTGGCCCTATAACAAAGAACAAACAGCAAAAAAATAAACATGATCAATTTCAAATCTTAGAATCAGCTATTAAAGATTACCAGAACCCACTGGATTCTCCATTTACATTGAATGAACTACAGGACAAAATACAATCCCTTCAACCCAAAAAGGCCTTTGGTGTTGATGGTATTCTGAATGGAATGATAAACAATACAGACCACAAATTCCAACTGGCTATACTTAAACTTTTTAACATCATCCTCAGCTCTGGCAACTTCCCCAATATTTGGAACCAAGGACTGATCACACCAATCCACAAAAGTGGAGACAAATTTGACCCCAGTAACTACAGTGGGATATGCGTCAACAGCAACCTTGGGAAAATACTCTGCATTATCATTAACAGCAGACTCTTATATTTCCTCAGTGTAAACAATGTACTGAGCAAATGTCAAATGACCACGTATTCACCCTGCACACCCTAATTGACAAAAAAATTAAAATAAAAACATAAAGGCAAATTCTTCTCATTTACATTTACGTCATTTAGCAGACGCTCTTATCCAGAGCGACTTACAAATTGGTGCATTCAACTTGTGATAGCCAGTGGGACAACCACTTTTTTTCCTTATTTTTTCTATATGGGGGGGGGGGGGGGGGGGGGGGGGGTAGAAGGATTACTTTTATACTATTCCAGGTATTCCTTAAAGAGGTAGGGTTTCAAATGTCTCCGGAAGGTGGTCAGTGACTCCGCTGTCCTGGCGTCGTGAGGGAGCTTGTTCCACCATTGGGGTGCCAGAGCAGCAAATTGTTTTGACTGGGCTGAGCGGGAACTGTGCTTCCGTAGAGGTAGGGGGGCTAGCAGGCCAGAGGTGGGTGTAGGGTCTGATCAGAGCCTGAAGGTAAGGAGGTGCCGTTCCCCTCACAGCTCCGTAGGCAAGCACCATGGTCTGTGTAAAGTAGGTTTGTACTCTGCGAATGTTGTAGAGCATGAACCTACAGGATCGGGTCACCGCCTTGATGTTAGCGGAGAACAACAGGGTGTTGTCCAGGGTCACGCCAAGGTTCTTTGCATGCTGGGAGGATGACAATGGAGTCGTCAACCGTGATGGCGAGATCATGGAGCGGGCAGTCCTTCCCCGGGAGGTAGAGCAGCTCAGTCTTGCCGAGGTTCAGCTTGAGGTGGTGATCCGACATCCACACTGATATGTCTGCCAGACATTCAGAGATGCGATTTGCCACCCAGAAAAACTTTTGAAGCAATTTGGCATGAGGGTCTGCTATAGAAATTGATGGAAAGCAGTGTTGGGGGAAAAACATTTGACATTATAAAATCCATGTACACAAACAACAAGTGTGCAGTTAAAATTGGCAAAAAACACACACATTTATTTCCACAGGGCCATGGGGTGAGACAGGGATGCAGCTTCAGCCCCACCCTCTTCAAAATACATATCAAAGAATTGGTGAGGGCACTACAACAGTCAGCAGCACCCAACTTCACCCTACTAGAATCTGAAGTAAAATGTTTACTGTTTGCTGATGATCTGGTGCCTCTGTCCCCAACCAAGGAGGGCCTACAGCAGAACCTAGATCTTCTGCACAGACTCTGTCAGACCTGGGCCCTGACAGTCAATCTCAGTAAGACAAAAATAATGGTGTTCCAAAAAAGGTCCAGTTGCCAGGACCACAAATACAAATTCCATCTAGATACCCTTTCCCTAGAGTACACAAAAAACAACACATACCTCGGCCTAAACATCAGCTCCACATGTAACTTCCACAAAGCTCTGAACGACTTGAGAGACAAGGCAAGAAGGGCCTTATACACCATCAAAAGGAACATAAAATTCAACATCCCAATTAGGATATGGCAAAAAATACTTGAATCAGTTATAGAACTCATTTCCCTTTATGGTTGTGAGGTCTGGGGTCCGCTCACCAACCAAGAATTCACAAAATGGGTCAAACATCCTTTGTGTACAACGTAAAACACCAAATAATGCATGCAGATCAGAATTAGGCCGATACCCGCTAATTATCAAAATGCAGAAAAGAGCCGTTAAATTTTACAACCATCTAAAAGGAAGCGATTCCCAAACCTTCCATAACAAAGCCATCACCTACAGAGAGATTAACCTAGCAAAGAGTCTCCTAAGCAAGCTGGTGCTGGGGCTCTGTTCACAAACAAAAACAGACCACAAAAAGGCCCAGGTAGAACAGTGCCAGAGAAGATGGCTGCCGTTTTACAGCCCTCTAACCAATTGTACTATTATGTGTGTTTTTCCGTGTTATTTGTAATTTATTTTGTACATAATGTTTCTGCCATCGTCTCTTATAACCAAAAAGAGCTTCTGGTTATCAGGACAGCGATTACTCACCCCGTATTGGACGAAGATTTTTTCTTCAACGAGGCGGCCGCAAAGGATATCCTACAGACACCCGACAAGGCCCTAATCCCCGTCATTCGCATGAGGAAGAGACGGAGATATCGTGGACGTAGGTCGGGGTGCCTTGTAAGGATCCGACGGCGAGCGAGTAAACTGCCGCTCCCATCAATCCTATTAGCCAATCTTCAATCATTGGAGAACAAATTGGATGACCTAAGATTACGGTTATCCTACCAACGGGACATTAAAAACTGTAATATCTTATGTTTCACCGAGTCGTGGCTGAACGACGACATGGATAACATACAGCTAGCGGGCTATACGCTACATCGGCAGGATAGAACGGCTGACTCCGGTAAGACAAGGGGTGGCGGTCTGTGTATATTTGTAAACAACAGCTGGTGCACAAAATCAAATACTAAAGAAGTCTCTAGGTTTTGCTCGCCTGAGGTAGAGTATCTTATGATAAACTGTAGACCACACTATTTACCAAGAGAGTTTTCATCTATATTTTTCATAGCTGTCTATTTACCACCACAAACCAATGCTGGCATTAAGATTGCACTGAATGAGCTGTATAAGGCCATAAATCAACAGGAAAACGCTCATCCAGATGCAGCGCTCCTAGTGGCCCGGGGACTTTAATGCAGGGAAACTTAAATCCGTTCTACCTAATTTCTACCAGCATGTTAAATGTGCAACCAGAGGAAAAAAAACTCTAGACCACCTTTACTCCACACACAGAGACGCATACAAAGCTCTCCCTCGCCCTCCATTTGGCAAATCTGACCATAACTCTATCCTCCTGATTCCTGCTTATAATCAAAAACTAAAGCAAAAAGCACCAGTGACTCGGTTAATAAAAAAGTGGTCAGATGACACAGATGCTAAGCTACAGGACTGTTTTGCCAGCACAGACTGGAACATGTTCCGGGATTCTTCAGATAGCATTGAGAAGTACACCACATCAGTCACTGGCTTCATCAATAAGTGCATCGATGATGTCGTCCCCACAGTGACCGTACGTACATACCCCAACCAGAAGCCATGGATTACAGGAAACATCCGCACTGAGCTAAAGGGTAGAGCTGCCGCTTTCAAGGAGCGGGACTCTAACCCGGACACTTATAAGAAATTCCGCTATGCCCTCCGACGAACCATCAAACAGGCAAAGAGTCAATACAGGACAAGATTGAATCGTACTACACTGGCTCTGACGCTCGTCGGATGTGGCAGGGCTTGAAAACTATTACAGACTACAAAGGGAAGCACAGCCGCGAGCTGCCCAGTGACACAAGACTTCCAGACGAGCTAAACCACTTCTATGCTCGCTTCGAGGCAAGCAACACTGAAGCATGCATGAGAGCACCAGCTGTTCCGGATGACTATGTGATCACGCTCTCCGTAGCCGATGTGAGTAAGACTTTTAAGCAGGTCAACATTCACAAGGCCGCAGGGCCAGACGGATTACCAGGACGTGTACTATGAGCATGTGCTGACCAACTGGCAAGTGTCTTCACTGACATTTTCAACATGTCCCTGACTGAGTCTGTAATACCAACATGTTTCAAGCAGACCACCATAGTCCCTGTGCCCAAGGACTCTAAGATAACCTGCCTAAATGACTACCGACCCGTAGCACTGACGTCTGTAGCCATGAAGTGCTTTGAAAGGCTGGTCATGGTTCACATCAACAGCATTATCCCAGAAACCCTAGACCCACTCCAATTTGCATACCGCCCCAACAGATCGACAGATGATGCAATCTCTATTGCACTCCACACTGCCCTTTCCCACCTGGACAAGAGGAACACCTACGTGAGAATGCTGTTCATTGACTACAGCTCAGCGTTCAACATCATAGTGCCCTCAATGCTCATCACTAAGCTAAGGATCCTGGGACTAAACACCTCCCTCTGCAACTGGATCCTGGACTTCCTGACGGGCCGCCCCCAAGTGGTAAGGGTAGGTAACAACACATCTGCCACACTGATCCTCAACACGGGGGCCCCTCAGGGGTGCGTGCTCAGTCCCCTCCTGTACTCCCTGTTCACGTATGACTGCATGGCCAGGCACGACTCCAATACCATCATTAAGTTTGCCGACGACACAACAGTGGTAGGCCTGATCACCGACAACGATGAGACAGCCTATAGGAAGGAGGTCAGAGACCTGGCCGTGTGGTGCCAGGACAACAACCTCTCACTCAACGTGACCAAGACAAAGGAGATGATTGTGGACTACAGGAAAAAAAAGAGGACTGAGCACGCCCCCATTCTCATCGACGGGGCTGTAGTGGAACAGGTTGAGAGCTTCAAGTTCCTTGGTGTCCACATCACCAACGAACTATCATGGTCCAAACACACCAAGACAGTCGTGAAGAGGGCACGACAAAGCCTATTCCCCCTCAGGAGACTGAAAAGATTTGGCATGGGTCCTCAGATCCTCAAAAAGTTATACAGCTGCACCATCGAGAGCATCCTGACTGGTTGCATCACCGCCTGGAATGGCAACTGCTTGGCCTCCGACCGCAAGGCACTACAGAGGGTAGTGCGTACGGCCCAGTACATCACTGGGGCCAAGCTTCCTGCCATCCAGGACCTCTATACCAGGCGGTGCCAGAGGAAAGCCCTCAAAATTGTCAAAGACTCCAGCCACCCTAGTCATAGACTGTTCTCTCTGCTACCGCACGGCAAGCGGTACCGGAGTGCCAAGTCTAGGTCCAAAAGACTTCTCAACAGCTTCTACCCCCAAGCCATAAGACTCCTGAACAGCTAATCATGGCTACCCAGACTATTTGCACTGCCCCCCCACCCCATCCTTTTACGCTGCTGCTACTCTGTTAATTATTTATGCATAGTCACTTTAACTCTGCCCACATGTACATATTACTTCAACTAGCCGGTGCCCCCGCACACTGACTCTGCACCGGTACACCCCTGTATATATAGCCTCCATACTGTTATTTTATTTTACTTCTGCTCTTTTTTTCTCAACACTTTTTTAGTTGTTGTTTTATTTTTACTTTTTTATTTTTTATAAATGCACTGTTGGTTAAGGGCTGTAAGTAAGCATTTCACTGTAATGTCTGCACCTGTTGTATTCGGCGCATGTGGCCAATACAATTTGATTTGATTTGATTTGATTAGACCCAACCAAATCAAGAGAAAACCAAAATATAATTACTTGACACATTGGAAAGAATTATCGAAAAAACTGAGCAAACTGAAATTCTATTTGGCCCTCAACAGAGAGTACACAGTGGCAGAATACCTGACCACTGTGACTGACCAAAAATTAAGGAACGTTTTGACTATGTACAGATTCAGTGAGCATAGCCTTGCTATTGAGAAAGGCCGCCATAGGCAGACTTGGCTCTCAAGAGAAAACAGGCTATGTGCACACTGCCCACAAAATGAGGTGGAAACTGAGCTGCACTTCCTAACCTGCCAAATATATGACCATATTAGAGACACATATTTCCTTCAGATTACACAGACCCACAAATAATTCGAAAAAACTAATCCAATGTCGATAAACTCCCATATATATTGAGTGAAATACCACAGTATGCCATCACAGCAGCAATATTTGTGAACTGTTGCCACAAGAAAAGGGCAACCAGTGAAGAACAAACATGATTGTAAAAACAACCCATATTTATGAGAGTTGACACTAGCTGTGTTCTCGACAACAACCTGAGAGAGAGATGTCTCTAGCTGTGTTGTCGACAACAACCTGGAGAGAGAGATGACTCTAGCTGTGTTGTCGACAACAACCTGGAGAGAGAGATGACTCTAGCTGTGTTCTCGACAACAACCTGGAGACAGAGATGACTCTAGCTGTGTAGTCGACAACAACCTGAGAGAGAGAGATGTCTCTAGCTGTGTTCTCGACAACAACCTGGAGAGAGAGAGATGACTCTAGCTGTGTTCTCGACAACAACCTGAGAGAGAGAGATGTCTTTAGCTGTGTTCTCGACAACAACCTGGAGAGAGAAAGATGACTCTAGCTGTGTTCTCGACAACAACCTGGAGAGAGAGAGATGACTCTAGCGGTGTTCTCGACAACAACCTGGAGAGAGAGAGATGACTCTGTGTAATGTTTCCTGTTAATGTTTTATTGATTATTTCACTTCACATATGTTTCCCAAACCAATAAATCCCTTAAATTGAAATTGAAGAGAGAGAGAGAGAGAGAGATTTGACTCTAGCTGTGTTCTCGACAACAGCCTAGAAAGAGAGAGAGATTTGACTCTCTGTGTTCTTGACAACAGCCTAGAAAGAGAGAGAGATTTGACTCTAGCTGTCTTCTCGACAACAGCCTAGAAAGAGAGAGAGATTTGACTCTAGCTGTGTTCTCGACAACAGCCTAGAAAAAGAGAGAGATTTGACTCTAGCTGTCTTCTCGACAACAGCCTAGAAAGAGAGAGAGATTTGACTCTAGCTGTGTTCTCGACAACAGCCTAGAAAGAGAGAGAGATTTGACTCTAGCTGTCTTCTCGACAACAGCCTAGAAAGAGAGAGAGATGACTCTAGCTGTCTTCTCGACAACAGCCTAGAAAGAGAGAGAGATTTGACTCTAGCTGTGTTCTCGACAACAGCCTAGAAAGAGAGAGAGATTTGACTCTAGCTGTGTTCTCGACAACAGCCTAGAAAGAGAGAGAGATTTGACTCTAGCTGTGTTCTCGACAACAGCCTAGAAAGAGAGAGAGATTTGACTCTAGCTGTCTTCTCGACAACAGCCTAGAAAGAGAGAGAGATTTGACTCTAGCTGTCTTCTCGACAACAGCCTAGAAAGAGAGAGAGATTTGACTCTAGCTGTCTTCTCGACAACAGCCTAGAAAGAGAGAGAGATTTGACTCTAGCTGTTTTCTCGACAACAGCCTAGAAAGAGAGAGAGATTTGACTCTAGCTGTCTTCTCGACAACAGCCTAGAAAGAGAGAGAGAGATTTGACTCTAGCTGTCTTCTCGACAACAGCCTAGAAAGAGAGAGAGATTTGACTCTAGCTGTCTTCTCGACAACAGCCTAGAAAGAGAGAGATTTGACTCTAGCCGTCTTCTCGACAACAGCCTAGAAAGAGAGAGATTTGACTCTAGCTGTCTTCTCGACAACAGCCTAGAAAGAGAGAGAGATTTGACTCTAGCTGTCTTCTCGACAACAGCCTAGAAAGAGAGAGAGATTTGACTCTAGCTGTTTTCTCGACAATAGCCTAGAAAGAGAGAGAGATTTGACTCTAGCTGTCTTCTCGACAACAGCCTAGAAAGAGAGAGAGAGATTTGACTCTAGCTGTCTTCTCGACAACAGCCTAGAAAGAGAGAGAGATTTGACTCTAGCTGTCTTCTCGACAACAGCCTAGAAAGAGAGAGATTTGACTCTAGCCGTCTTCTCGACAACAGCCTAGAAAGAGAGAGAGATTTGACTCTAGCTGTCTTCTCGACAACAGCCTAGAAAGAGAGAGAGATTTGACTCTAGCCGTCTTCTCGACAACAGCCTAGAAAGAGAGAGAGATTTGACTCTAGCTGTCTTCTCGACAACAGCCTAGAAAGAGAGAGAGATTTGACTCTAGCTGTCTTCTCGACAACAGCCTAGAAAGAGAGAGATTTGACTCTAGCTGTCTTCTCGACAACAGCCTAGAAAGAGAGAGAGATTTGACTCTAGCTGTTTTCTCGACAATAGCCTAGAAAGAGAGAGAGATTTGACTCTAGCTGTCTTCTCGACAACAGCCTAGAAAGAGAGAGAGAGATTTGACTCTAGCTGTCTTCTCGACAACAGCCTAGAAAGAGAGAGAGATTTGACTCTAGCTGTCTTCTCGACAACAGCCTAGAAAGAGAGAGATTTGACTCTAGCCGTCTTCTCGACAACAGCCTAGAAAGAGAGAGAGATTTGACTCTAGCTGTCTTCTCGACAACAGCCTAGAAAGAGAGAGAGATTTGACTCTAGCCGTCTTCTTGACAACAGCCTAGAAAGAGAGAGAGATTTGACTCTAGCTGTCTTCTCGACAACAGCCTAGAAAGAGAGAGAGATTTGACTCTAGCTGTCTTCTCGACAACAGCCTAGAAAGAGAGAGATTTGACTCTAGCTGTCTTCTCGACAACAGCCTAGAAAGAGAGAGAGATTTGACTCTAGCTGTTTTCTCGACAATAGCCTAGAAAGAGAGAGAGATTTGACTCTAGCTGTCTTCTCGACAACAGCCTAGAAAGAGAGAGAGAGATTTGACTCTAGCTGTCTTCTCGACAACAGCCTAGAAAGAGAGAGAGATTTGACTCTAGCTGTCTTCTCGACAACAGCCTAGAAAGAGAGAGATTTGACTCTAGCCGTCTTCTCGACAACAGCCTAGAAAGAGAGAGATTTGACTCTAGCTGTCTTCTCGACAACAGCCTAGAAAGAGAGAGATTTGACTCTAGCTGTCTTCTCGACAACAGCCATAAAACTATAATAAAATGAGGTAGGTACATTAGTATTGATCGCTGTTGATTTGGGACCTTTTACTTTTACTCTGGGGGGTGGTACATTTGGTGTGTGTGTGTGTGTGTGTGTGTGTGTGTGTGTGTGTGTGTGTGTGTGTGTGTGAGTGCGCGTGCATGCGGTATTGATTTGTGACCCTACTTTCTCTGCAGCGCTGTAATGGAGGCTTGGAGGCCTGACATGGTGATTAGCATGAGTGAATTAGATGTGAGGACAGGAGTTTTAGGATTGGAGAAGAATGTGTGACACTTTTATCCAAAGCAACATACAGTCATACACGCATACATTTTACGTATGGGTGGTCCCTGGAATCGATCCCACTATTCTGACGTTGCAAGCGCCATGTTCTACCAACTGAGCTACAGAGGACCACTGTGCTAATGTGGATGTTCTTCACATTTGATTTATCCCGTTTTTTCAACAGGCCAATTTCAAATCATGCAGTGTTTAAGAAATTGCGCAATGATTTAGCTATGGTCTACTGTTTGTGTAACTTTTATTCTAGCCAAGGACTAAAACAGCTGTTTCTTCTAATAAACAAATCATCATGACCTTGATTAGCAGTGGTGGAAAAAGTACCCAATTGTCATACTTGAGTAAAAGTAAAGATAACTTAATAGAAAATGACTCAAGTAAAACTGAAAGTCACCCAGTAAAATACTACTTGAGTGAAAGTCTTAAAGTATTTGGTTTTGAATAGACACTATATATACAAAAGTATGTGGACACCCCTTCAAATTAGTGGATTCGGCTATTTCAGCCACACCCATTGCTGACAGGTGTATTAAATCAAGCACACAGCTATGCAATCTCCATAGACAAACATTAGCAGTAGAATGGCCTTACTGAAGCACTCAGTGACTTTCAACGTGGCACTGTCATAGGATGCCACCTTTCCAACAATTCAGTTCGTCATATTTCTGCCCTGCTAGAGCTGCCCCGGTCAACTGTAAGTGCCGTTATTGTGAAATGGAAACATCTAGGAGCAACAACGGCTCAGCCGGTGAAGTGGTAGGCCACACAAGCTCACAGAACGTGAACCGCCGAGTGCTGAAGAGTGTTGTGTCACACTCACAGACTCTCTCACACACACACACACACACACACACACACACACACACACACACACACACACACACACACACATAAATACACAAGCCTAAGCACAAACACTCACACACTAACTAGTAGATCTATTTTTTTCTTCTTCTGCCATTCAGGGGAAGGGATGGAGTGGTGGAGGAATGAAAGGTATGGAGAGAGGGAGTGAGGCAGGAGGATGGAGGGATGGTAGGAGGAGGAGGAGGGGTGGTGTAGATATGGAGAGAGGGAGTGAGGCAGGAGGATGGAGGGATGGTAGGAGGAGGAGGAGGGGTGGTGTAGATATGGAGAGAGGGAGTGAGGCAGGAGGATGGAGAGATGGTAGGAGGAGGAGGGGTGGTGTAGATATGGAGAGAGGGAGTGAGGCAGGAGGATGGAGGGATGGCAGGAAGAGGAGGGGTGGTGTAGATATGGAGAGAGGGAGTGAGGCAGGAGGATGGAGGGATGGTAGGAGGAGGAGGGGTGGTGTAGATATGGAGAGAGGGAGTGAGGCAGGAGGATGGAGGGATGGTAGGAGGAGGAGGGGTGGTGTAGATATTGAGAGAGGGAGTGAGGCAGGAGGATGGAGGGATGGTAGGAGGAGGAGGGGTGGTGTAGATATGGAGAGAGGGAGTGAGGCAGGAGGATGGAGGGATGGTAGGAGGAGGAGGGGTGGTGTAGATATGGAGAGAGGGAGTGAGGCAGGAGGATGGAGGGATGGTAGGAGGAGGAGGGGTGGTGTAGATATGGAGAGAGGGAGTGAGGCAGGAGGATGGAGGGATGGTAGGAGGGGTAATTGACCGGAGTGGGGTGAAGTAGATGATTGCACAGATTACAGTATTACAGCATTGACTCCAATCTCTGTTCCAACGTGCAGTTCATCAGTCCTAATGCATCTGCTTTTTCTTTCTCTGGAAATCTGTGGTTTAGAGCACTTATTCACAGCAGCCCCAAGCCAGACTGGATATAAAAGCAGCAATCTGTATTTGGGTGTGAGTTGAGAGATGTAGGTTGAGGGTTGCTATTTTGAGGCGATGTGGAATGAAAATGTGGACTGGTGTATGGGACTGTCTAATTTTTCAGAGGTAGCTAGTGCTCATGTGCTGTTGAGATGAGGGCCAAGCTACTGCCCCAGGGTCATTGAGCAGAAACCTGCCCCAGGGTCAGTGAGCAGAAACATGCCCCAGGGTCAGTGAGCAGAAACCTGCCCCAGGGTCATTGAGCAGAAACCTGCCCCAGGGTCAGTGAGCAGAAACCTGCCCCAGGGTCAGTGAGCAGAAACCTGCCCCAGGGTATGTTGAAAGCAAACAATCAAACATCAATGCGGACATCTACTCTACAAACAGTAGAATAAAACACACACACACACACACTCTCTCACACACACACACACACACACACACACACACAAACTCGCACACACACACACACACACACAAACTCGCACACACACACACACACACACAAACTCGCACACACACACAAACTCGCACACACACACACACACACACGTTGTCAGATTGAAACACAAAGACACAAAGAGAACCCCTGTGGCATTTCCCTCCGTTTGCCCCGACACCCCCTTACGAAATTACTGGGGAGCAGACGGATGGAGTAATACATGTGAACACGTACCGTCACACGTCACACACACACTCACCCATCCCCCCTTCACACACTCTCACACCCTTTACACACATGAACACTCTTTACACATAAGGCAAACCACTGACACATTTTTCTCAATTGTGTACAAGCTATTTTAATCTGTGTTGAAACGTATCTATAGCAGAACAGCAATGATCAAATGCTCAGATAAATTCACAGAACTTCTGATCATTTTCTTGCATATATTCAGTGGCGATCTGTCATTCAGGGCAGGTGGGGCAGAGCCTGTTTAGCAAAAACAAAACAAAAAATGTATATATATTTATATATACACTACCGTTCAAAAGTTTGGGGTCACTTATAAATGTCCTTGTTGTCGAGAGAAAAGCAATTTTTTTGTCCATTAAAATAACATCAAATTGTTCAGAAATACAGTGTAGTCATTGTTAATGTTGTAAATGGCTATTGCAGCTGGAAACGGCTGATTGTTAATGGAAAATCTACATAGGCGTACAGAGGCCCATTATCAGCAACCATCAGTCCTGTGTTCTAATGGCACGTTGTATTTGCTAATCCAAGTTTATCATTTTAAAAGGCTAATTGATCATTAGAAAATCATTTTGCAATTATGTTAGCACAGCTGAAAACTGTTGTGCTGATTAAAGAAACAATAAAACTGGCCTTCTTGAGACTAGTTGAGTATCTTGAGCATCAGCAATTGTGGGTTTGATTACAGGCTCAAAATGGCCAGAAACAAATAACTTTCTTCTGAAACTCATCAGTCTATTCTTGTTCTGAGAAATGAAGGCTATTCCGAGAAATTACCTAGAAACTGAAGATCTCGTACAACGCTGTGTACTACTCCCTTCACAGAACAGCGCAAACTGGCTCTAACCAGAATAGGAATCGGAGGCCCCGGTGCACAACTGAGCAAGAGGACAAACAAATTTGAGTGTCTATTTTGAGAAACAGGCGCCTTACAGGTCCTCAACTGGCAGCTTCATTAAATAGTACCCGCAAAAAACCAGTCTCAACATCAACAGTGAAGAGGCGACTCCGGGGTGCTGACCTTCTAGGCAGAGTTGCAAAGTAAAAGCCACATTTCAGACTGGCCAATAAAAAGAAAAGATTAAGATGGGCGGTCTTAGATATGGCTTTTTCTTTGCATTGAGTTAATACATGCCGCATACAAACATGCTTTCTTGAGTACGGCAGCTCCAAAATGCAGGTGTTTCAGCCTAGCTCTGTGCTTTCTGTGGTGGTGGGGCAGCCAACGGAAAATACAGAGCGTAGGTGTTGGTAATGTTCTCTAGTTGCACCGTGATTGGCTAAGTGTTCTGTCACTCATGGGGACACTACGCTTACAGGGAGAGCTAGAAAATTCAAGCCCCTTGGGTGCTGCCATTTCTCCCTGTCCTCCATGTAACTAGATATATATAGATATACACTACCGGTCAGAAGTTTGGACACACCTACTCATTCAAGGGTTTTTCATTATTTTTACTATTTTCTACATTGTAGAATAATAGTGAAGACATCAACACCATGAAATAACACATATGGAATCATGTTGTAACCAAAAAAGTGTTAAACAAATCAAAATATTGATGACAGCTTTGCACACTCTTGGCATTGTCTCAACCAGCTTCACCTGGAATGCTTTGTTGGCTTCTTTTCCTTCACTCTGAGGTCCGACTCATCCCAAACCATCTCAATTTGGTTGAGGTCGGGGAATTGTGGAGGCCAGGTCATCTGATGCAGCACTCCATCACTCTCCTTCTTGGTCAAATAGCCCTTACACAGCCTGGAGGTGTGTTGGGTCATTGTCCTGTTGAAAAACGAATAATCGTCCCACTAAGCGCAAACCAGATGGGATGGTGTATCGCTGCAGAATGCTGTGGTGGCCATGCTGGTTAAGTGTGCCTTGAATTCTAAATAAATCACAGACAGTGTCACCAGCAAAGCACCGCCACACCATCACACATCCTCCTCCATGCTTCGCGGTGGGAAATACACATGCGGAGATCATCCGTTCACCCACACCGCAGCTCAAATTTCCACTGGTCTAATGTCCTTTTGCTCGTGTTTCTTGGCCAAAGCTTGTCTCTTCTTCTTATTGGTGTCCTTTAGCAGTGGTTTCTTTGCAGCAATTCGACCATGAAGGCCTGATTCACACAGTCTCCTTTGAACAGTTGATGTTGAGATGTGTCTGTTACTTGAACTCTGTGAAGCATTTATTTGGGCTGCAATTTCTGAGGCTGGTAACTCTAATGAGTATCCTCTGCAGCAGAGGTAACTCTGGGTCTTCCATTCCTGTGATTGGTCCTCATGAGAGCCAGTTTCATCATAGCGCTTGATGGTTTTTGCAACTGCAATTGAAGTAAATTTCAAAGTTCTTGAAATGTTCATGTCTTAAAGTAATGATGGATTGTTGTTTCTCTTTGCTTATTTGAGCTTGTTCTTGCCATAATATGGACTTGGTCTTTTACCAAATAGGGCTATCTTCTGTATACCCCCCCCCCCCCCCCCCCACCCCCCTTGTCACAACACAACTGATTGGCTCAATTGCATTAAGAAGGAAATAAATTCCACAAATTAACTTTTTAAATAGACACACCTGTTCATTGAAATGCATTCCAGGTGACTACGTCATGAAGCTGGTTGAGGGAATGCCAAGAGTGTGCAAAGCTGTCATCAAGGCAAAGGGTGGCTATTTGAAGAATCTGAAATAGAAAATATAGTTTTAACACTTTTTTTGGTTACTACATGATTCCATATGTGTTATTTCATAGTTTTGATGTCTTCACTATTATTCTACAATGTAAAAAATAGTAAAAATAAAGAAAAACCTTTGAATGAGTGGTTGTTCTAAAACCTTTGACTGGTAGTGTACATGTTTTATTGTCACATACACCGGATACATGCAGTGAAATGTGTTGTTTTACCGGGTCAGCCATAGTAGAACGGTGCCCCTGGAGCAAATTACGGTGAAGTGCCTTGCTCAAGGGCACATCGACAGATTTTTCACCTACATTTGTGCTATCTTAATTTGATCATTCTGTTGTTGCAGAGAGTTTTCCTGGTAGTGTATTCAAGGTTTTAAAAGGCTACTAAAGTCAGACATTTGGCCTAATGAAAAATGGATTACTTTTTTTATTTTAACAGTGTGTGTTTCTTTCCCCACCCAACAGAAGCATTCATCGCCATTCTTCTCTTCCTGATGGAGAGCAGTATCTACAGTATCTCATTATCCAAATGGTCTGTTCTGAATGCTTCTGTATACAATGATCAAAATAATTATCTTGCGTGTTTGTGTGTGTGTGTGTGTGTGTTACATTGCTGTTTTGCCTGAATGCTGATTTGCTCAGTACTTACAGTAGCAGTAATGTTTCTGAGAGAGAGAATGAGAGAGAGAGAGATATATATATATAGAGAGAGAGTGGGAGAGAGAGAGAGAGAGAGAGAGAGAGAGAGAGAGAGAGAGAGAGAGAGAGAGAGAGAGAGAGAGAGAGAGAGAGAGAGAGAGAGAGAGAGAGAGAGAGAGAGAGAGAGAGAGAGAGAGAGAGAGAGAGAGAGAGATAGAGAGAGAGAGAGAGTTGCGCTGCGCTGCGCTGCATTCCGCTCACTGCCCGAAAGGATCACCAGAGGAGATGGAGAGATAGAAGCTAAAGAACACAATAACAGAAGAAAAGAAGAGTAGAGTGACAGAATAACAGAAAGAAAAATAATATAAGAGGAGATAGAGAGATTAATGTGGGGAATCTGGAGCAGATACACATTAGTGACAGACATTAACATCAGCAGGCTGGAGCAAGAGAACGTGAAAGAGGCGTGGAGAGAAACACATGAAGAGAAGAAGCGAGAGAGCGGAGCGGCGTGAAGGATGACAGAGAACCCAGCCCTGTCCTGAGATCAACCCACCTCCTCCTCCCTCTCTTCACCCGTCCTCTGACACCATCCCTGCCATCACTCTCTTCCCTCACCCTCTCCTCCCTCACCCTCTCCTCCCTCTCTCTGTGGTTAAACCAGACTTGATGATCAGTCCTGACCAGATTCCACTCTCATCGCAACCCTCTGGAATCTCTCCAGCTTCTCTGGAATTCTGCTCAGCATTCTGACTCTGGCACTCTTCCAATCACCAGATATTCTCTCCATGAGAATGAACCGGAAGGAACAAGAAGAAGGGGTGAGTTTGTGTTTCTCTTGACAACTAACGAGTCTCTGCCATCTCCTTGCTGTGAGGACTGACCTTTCTCTTCAGGGGGAAGATAAGGACCTACAACATCCAGAAGACATTTTGAACTGAAGACCTCCCGTCTACTCTGAGTTACAGAACAACAATTCTGAGAAAGAAACAACACTTTAACACAGAAAGAAGACATTTTTAACGAGGAGGACATTTCAACACCAACAGAGCATTTCAACAAAAAGATCAAGACGTTTTTAAAGTTTCTCTCGGACCCTCTCTGTTAATCCACTTCTCTTGGACTCTCGGTCCTGTACATTTTGCTCGGAGTCTCGGTCAGTCCATCCAGCCTAGCCATGCAGGTGTCTATAGCCTGTACGGACCCCCACATGAAACGTGGAAATGGGGACCACAAGAACGCCACCAGCCCGGGCAATGCTGCTCGGGCCAAGTTCAGAACAGTGGCCATCATAGCACGCAGCTTTGGGGCGTTCGCACCCCGACACCACATCTCCCTCAAAGAGTCCACGGGGAAACTGACCGGCATGAAATACAGGTGCGTGTCGTTGTGTGTCTGTCTGTCTGTCTGTCTCTCTGTCTGTGTGTGTGTGTGTGTGTGTGTGTGTGTGTGTGTGTGTGTGGCTGAAGCTGGGGGATGGTATAGAGTGTGTGTTGTGTCATTAACGTAGTCTAAGTATACAGATATTTTGGACTTTAGTATAAGTGTGTTTGTGCATGTCAAGCGGTCTCTTGCGCTTTGAATATATTTTCTGGTTCTCTCTCTCTCTCTCTCTCTCTCTCTCTCTCTCTCTCTCTCTCTCTCTCTCTCTCTTTACCACTTCAAGCTCACCTGTCTTTGTATCTGTGTACATTATGCCATTGTGTGTGTGTGTATGTGTTTGTTTATGTGTGTTTGTGTGTGTGTGTACATGCGTGCGTGTCCGTGTGTGTGTGTGAGTGAGAGAGAGTTATTCATTGTGGAGAGATGAGGGTGCAGCATGGTAGGGATTCAGAGGAAAGTTGTTTGAAGGACAGTAGGAAGGACACTACAGATGTACTATCTTAATCTGACCAGTTTCTCACCACAGGAAAATAATCCTTCAGCAACAGGAAATGGGAATTACTATGTGGATTAAAATGAATTTACATTTTTGTACGGGTTGATACATTTTTCAATAGGGCAAATGAAGTCTGACATTTTAAAATGGAAATTACAAACTTTAGTTGCCTTTTTAAACCTTGAATACACTACCATTTGCATTTCCTGCTGCACAGGAAAACTCTCTGCAACAACAGAGTGATCAAATGAAGATAGCACAAATGTAGGTGAAAATCTGTCGATGTGCCCTTGAGCAAGGCACTTAACCTTCATTTGCTCCAGGGGCACCGTACGACTATGGCTGACCCTATGAAACAACATATTTCACTGCATGTATCCGGTGTATGTGACAATAAAACATAAACACTACCGGTCAAAAGTTTTAGAACACCTACTCATTCAAGGGTATTTCTTTATTTTTACTATTTTCTACATTGTAGAATAATAGTGAAGACATCAACACTATGAAATAACACATATGGAATCATGTAGTAACCAAAAAAGTGTTATATAAATTTATTTTATATTTGAGATTCTTCAACTAGCCACCCTTTGCCTTGATGACAGCTTTGCACACTCTTGGCATTCTCTCAACCAGCTTCATGAGGTAGTCACCTGGAATGCATTTTAATTAACAGGTGTGCCTTGTTAAAAGTTAATTCGTGGAATTTCTTTCCTTAATGCGTTTGAGCCAATCAGTTGTGTTGTGAAAAGGTAGTGGGGTATACAGAAGATAGACCTATTTGGTAAAAGACCAAGTAAGATTATGGCAAGAACAGCTCAAATAAGCAAAGAGAAACGACAGTCCATCATTACTTTAAGACATGAAGGTCAGTCAATACGGAACATTTCAAGAACTTTGAACGTTTCTTCAAGTGCAGTCGCAAAAACCATCAAGCGCTATGTTGAAACTGGCTCTCATGAAGACCGCCACAGGAAAGGAAGACCCAGAGTTACCTCTGCTGCAGATGATAAGTTCATTAGAGTTACCACTCTCAGAAATTGCAGCCCAAATAAATGCTTCACAGAGTTCAAGTAACAAACACATCTCAACATCAACTGTTCAGAGGAGACTGTGTGAATCAGGCCTTCATGGTTGAATTGCTGCAAAGAAACCACGACTAAAGGACACCAATAATAAGAAGAGACTTGCTTGGGCCAAGAAACATGAGCAATGGACATTAGACCGGTTGAAATTTGTCCTTTGGTCTGTAGTCTAAATTGGAGATTTTTGGTTCCAACCGCGTGTCTTTGTGAGATGCAGTATGGGTGAACGGATGATCTCCGCATGTGTATTTCCCACCGTAATGCATGGAGGAGGAGGTGTTATGGTGTGGGGGTGCTTTGCTGGTGACACTGTCTGTGATTTGTTTAGAATTCAAGGCACACTTAACCAGCATGGCCACCACTGCATTCTGCAGTGATACGACATCCCATCTGGTTTGGGCTTAGTGGGACTTTCATTTGTTTTTCAACAGGACAATGACCCAACACACCTCCAGGCTGTGTAAGGGCTATTTTACCAAGAAGGAGAATGATGGAGTGCTGCATCAGATGACCTGGACTCCACAATCCCCTGACCTCAACAAAATTGAGATGGCTTGGGATGAGTCGGACCGCAGAGTGAAGGAAAAGCAGCCAACAAGTGCTCATTATACGTAGGAACTAATTCAAGACTGTTGAAAAAGCATTCCAAGTTAAGCTGGTTGAGAGAATGCCAAGAGTGGGCAAAGCTGTCATCAAGGCAGAGGGTGGCTACTTTGAAGAATCTAAAATCTAAATAAGATTTTTGATTTGTTTAACACTTTTTTGGTTACTACATGATTCCATATGTGTTATTTCATAGTTTTGATGTCTTCACTAATATTCTACAGTGTAGAAAATAGTAAAAATATAGAAAAACCCTTGAATGAGTAGGTGTGTCCAAACTTTTGACTGGTACTGTATATGTATTAGTGCCTCAGCGGTTTAAGAGCAGAGAGTGACTGAGCAGGCTTTTTATGATGTAGGATTACATGATGAAAGTATAACATTTGTAGAAGACTTCCAATACTCCCAGTAACATAATGACCCCAGTCATTATCTCCTCTATAATGTCCCCTGGTGAGTCCTTTAACATCATGACTCAAGTCATTATCTCTTCTATAATGTGTCCCCGGTGAGTCCTTTAACATCATGACCCCAGTCATTATTTGGTGTCTGTCTCTCTCCCTCACTCTCTCTCTTGCTTTCTCTCTCACACAAACACACACACACATTCACATGCACATAACACACTCACACACTCACTCACTTCACTCACTCACTCACTCACCCACTCACTCACTCACTCACTCACTCACACACACACACACACACACACACACACACACACACACACACACACACACACACACACACACACACACACACACACACACACACACACACACACACACACACACACACACACACACAGGCACTTGCACAAGTCAGTGTTACAGTACTTAGCGGTGTGCTCCAGCCCTGAGAGCAGCCAGACTCTCTCTGGTCCCTCTGCTGTGATTATTCTGATGGACGCTGTGTGTGTTTGTGTGTGTGTATGTGTGCATGTGCGTGCGTGCGCATGCGTGCACGCTCTCGCTCGCTCTCTCGCTTTTTACACATTGTTAGGCTGAATGCACCGGGAATGTGGCCAGATGATAAGCTCAATTTGAATGGCAATGCTCGTGCACACACACACACACACACACACACACACACACACACACACACACACACACACACACACACACACACACACACACACACACACATACACACACACACACACACACACACACACACACACCTTGCATTCTCAGGGTCCTATCCCTCTCACAGTGCATGACGACAGTGGTTTCTATAGAACAGAATAAGGCTACAGAGACTGTCAGTATAGGTCCACAGTGCTGTCAGACTGTCAGAAGGACATTAAATGTGTAGCATGCAGTTGGCAGAGCATGGCTGTTACAATGGAGGAAGATAGGCTAGGGTTTCTGTTAAAGACGCTAAGGCTGGGGAGAGTTGTCTCTGTGTAGATCACTCAGAACTCTATTGTATTCTACTAACAGGCAGCACGACCCAGTGGGGTTATCTTCTCTGCTCTTATTACAGTATGCAATTAAAAAACACACACACACACACACACACACACACACACACACACACACACACACACACACACACAACCCATCAACGGGGGTTGGCAACCATCTGCTCTGGCAGTTAAGAAGAAAGGATGGAGGAGATGACAGATAGTGGCAGAGAAACAGCTACTATAGAGAATGGAGAGAAACAGCTACTATAGAGAATAGAGAGAAACAGCTACTATAGAGAATAGAGAGAAACAGCTACTATAGAGAATGGAGAGAAACAGCTACTATAGAGAATAGAGAGAAACAGCTACTATAGAGAATGGAGAGAAACAGCTACTATAGAGAATAGAGAGAAACAGCTACTATAGAGAATGGAGAGAAACAGCTACTATAGAGAATGGAGAGAAACAGCTACTATAGAGAATGGAGAGAAACAGCTACTATAGAGAATAGAGAGAAACAGCTACTATAGAGAATAGAGAGAAACAGCTACTATAGAGAATAGAGAGAAACAGCTACTATAGAGAATAGAGAGAAACAGCTACTATAGAGAATAGAGAGAAACAGCTACTATAGAGAATAGAGAGAAACAGCTACTATAGAGAATGGAGAGTAGGGGGGAAACATTGTCATAAATTAGAGTGGTCTATGTAGCATGGAAAGTCCTGGGCACTCCGGTTACTGTTTAAAAGGTTAGGATTGTAATGGCAGTTTTAGGTTAAAGCCAAACTAAAGGCTTTTCAGCCCAATACTCACCTATGTCTTGTGTTTTGTGTTTGTATGGGCAAGGCCCATTGTAATCTTCTTCATTGGACCACCGGCTGCCGTAAAGGAAAGTCCAAGGTGATAATAGTGAATATGACTTCATTCTTTGTCTGTGATTATAGCAAAGCTTTGGAGCATGGAAGATAGTCCCTTTACCTACAGTCGTGGGTCAAACGTTTTGAGAATGACACCAGTATTGGTCTTCACAAAGTTCGCTGCTTCAGTGTTATGAGATATTTTTGTCAGATGTTACTATGGTATACTGAAGTATAATTACAAGCATTCAATAAGTGTCAAAGGCTTTTATTGACAATTACATTAAGTTTATGCATAGAGTCAATATTTGCAGTGTTGACCCTTCTTTTTCATGACCTCTGCAATCCGCCCTGGCATGCTGTCAATTAACTTCTGGGCCACATCCTGACTGATGGCAGCCCATTCTTGCATAATCAATGCTTGGAGTTTGTCAGAATTTGTGGGTTTTTGTTTGTCCACCCGCCTCTTGAGGATCGACCACAAGTTCTCAATGGGATTAAGGTCTGGGGAGTTTCCTGGCCAAGGACCCAAAATGTCAATGTTTTGTTCCCCGAGCCACTTAGTTATCACTTTTGCCTTACAGCAAGGCGCTCCATCATGCTGGAAAAGGCATTGGTCGTCACCAAACTGTTATTGGATGGTTGGGAGAAGTTGCTCTCGGAAGATGTGTTGGTACCATTCTTTATTCATGGCTGTGTTCTTAGACGAAATTGTGATTTAGCCCACTCCCTTGGCTGAGAAGCAACCCCACACATGAATGGTCTCAGGATGCTTTACTGTTGGCATGACACAGGACTGATGGCAGCGCTCACCTTGTCTTCTCCGGATAAGGTGTTTTCCGGATGCCCCAAACAATCGGAAAGGGGATTCATCAGAGAAAATGACTTTACCCCAGTCCTCAGCATTCCAATCCCTGTACCTTTTGCAGAATATCAGTCTGTCCCTGATGTTTTTCCTGGAGAGAAGTGGCTTCTTTGCTGCCCTTCTTGACACCAGGCCATCCTCCAAAAGTCTTCGCCTCACTGTGCGTGCAGATGCACACCTGCCTGCTGCCATTCCTGAGCAAGCTCTGCACTGGTGGTGCCCTGATCCCGCAGCTGAATCAACTTAAGGAGACGGTCCTGGCGCTTGCTGGACTTTCTTGGGCGCCCTGATGCCTTCTTCACAACAATTGAACCTCTCTCCTTGAAGTTCTTGATGATCCGATAAATGGTTGATTTAGGTGCAATCTTACTAGCAGCAATATCCTTGCCTGTGAAGCCCTTTTTGTGCAAAGCAATGATGATGGCACGTGTTTCCTTGCAGGTAACCATGGTTAACAGAGGAAGAACAATGATTTCAAGCACCACTGACATGATGGCAGCTGGTCCTTCTGTGGCAGGGCTGAAATGCAGTGGAAATGTTCTTTTGGGATTAAGTTCATTTTCATGGCACAGAGGGACTTTGCAATTAATTGCAATTCATCTGATCACTCTTCATGACATTCTGCAGTATATGCAAATTGCCATCATCGAACCTGAGGCAGCAGACTTTGTGAAAATTAGTATTTGTGTCATTCTCAAAACTTTTGACCACGACACACATATGCACACACACACGCACAGACGCACATACGCACACATGCACATACGCACACACACACACATGCACACACACACGGACATGCACGCGCGCTTTAACAGACACAGTGTGGCTGTACTGTCTTAATGAGTTGTCCAGACACAAACACAGCATTTTGTCATAAGTGACCTTTCATATTTTACTCAGGGACACTGAGGCATCTTCTGTATTCTGGGTGCTTCAGACACCGCACACAAACAAACACACAGATCATCCCATAAGGGAGGTGGACAAAAAGGTCAAGGTATTATTTAACTATTTCCTCTCCCGAATGACAGAAGGTACTAAATTCCTCCCAGATCTGTGATGAATGTCTACATCAGGGAAACACGACTAAATCAATAACATCATGGTTGGCTAGCATGTAGCCGCACAACAGTAAACAAGCACCCCCACAGTCAGTCCTCGGCAATGAGAGTGGGCGTCTGGAATTGATTGACTAAGAAAGACTCACTATGACACAATGTAGGAGGGCAACTCCACGGTAACGGAATTGCGCTGAGACTCAGATTTTTCACTTAAAAATGTATGCCAAACCAAAACCATTGATTTCAAAGCTTAACAAACTATACAACTCTATGCACAAGGAGATTTTTTTTACAATTTACGCTGAATATTTTACAAAAACACATTTGCTAGAAGAACTGTGCAGATGCAAAGTTTGGTACCAGTATTTCAGTAAAATCTCCCTCAGTTTTTTGTGTCCACGTTTTCCAAAAACTCTGTTAAATATCTGGTCCGAATTAAGATTCAACGATGAATGTTGTGTCAGCTACGACATGACACATTTACTTGGAAAAAAAATATATTTTGGTTATTGAACTACAGTAAATGAAGTGGATTTACATCAGTAACAGAATTGTGGTAACATAATTTTTATCATGGGTCCCTAATCTGTACTACACAGAAATGCATAATTATGGATATGAAAGTCACTCTCTTCATGGGGATGTATCCTAAATAGGTACACAATGGTATAAATATGCTATATCCTCCTTTGCATATTTGGGTATTATTTTACACACTGGCTATTATTTTTAATGAGCTCTGCCCCCAAACAAGACAATATTTGGTTGGACCGGATCAAATCTGAACCAATCATAGACGTCTATGTTTCACAGGTTTGGACATCAAAGTACTGCGCAGTACAGCACAATAAAGTACAGTAGAGTTCAGTACAGTACAATAGGGTACATTATGGTGTACTGATCTCTAGTGTTCTCTACTGCGTATTTTACTGTACTCTACTCAACTTTTCTTTACTGTACTCTACTGTGCTGTGCTGTGCTGTGCTGTACTGTACTGTGCTGTGCTGTCCAAACTTGTGAACCCAACTGTGGTTTGTGACTACTATGATTTCCCATTGTAGCCAATTCAATTAGGTCTACCTTTACTTGTTACTTCTGTGAACTTTCATTGCCTCTCTTCTCATGAGGGAGAGAAATTAGAAAATATCTTAAAGATATGTGTGTTTTTGGTAACAGAATTTCAAGGAACAAGGCAATATTTCTTAAACTTAGAGAAGGCAGAAAAAAGTATCCAAAACAAATTATAAGTGCTGATATAAGATGGCAGGGGTCTTTACTTTAACATTATTGTGTTTTGAGGAATTTCTAATACCTTTTAATACTTTTTCTGGTAGTTGTTTTCTAAGACCCCTTTTCCATCTGTTTGACCAGAAATCAAAGCCTTTGCTTATTCCTAATTTTTAAGATGGAAAATGGTTGAAATATTAATATATACCTTATTTTTTATTTTTTATAGACTCTTAGCTTTCATTCGACACCCAATTTGACATGCTCCTATGAACTTCACATGTTGGTTCTCATGGGTCCTTTCACATGGAGATGACCAGGTGCTTTTGACGAGATCGGCGCAAATGTACTGCATTCACATGTCTGCATTCACATGTCTTGGATGTCTAATTAAGGTCCTGGACTGTTCATTAACACAGGCACTAAAGGACTGCCATAGCCTTTTCATTGTTTACAGCTACATCCTGATCTGACTAATGACTGAGATTTATCCTATTGATTGATTGATTTACACCTCAGGGCTGAGCAGGCATCACTATGGTGACAGTTAAGAAACGAATCAAATAGGTTGATTGGATTGAATAGGTTGATCGATATAGATCAATTCCGGGAGCAGTTGGTAAACCTGAGGGAAGGAATCAACGAGGAATCGAGCGCCAGAGACAAATGTGGTTGGTTTGTTTCTGTGGAGTAAAGGAATGTGTAAAACTTTGTGTGCTTGAGTCCCATACGTTCACATACAGCGCATTCGGAAAGTATTTAGACCCCTTGACTTTTTCCACATTTTGTTACGTTACAGCCTTATTCTAAAATGTATTTAATAAAAAATGTCCTCATCAATCTACACACAATACCCCAAAATAACAAAGCGAAAACAGGAAAAACACCAGAAATACCTTATTTACATAAGTATTCAGACCCTTTGCTATGAGACTCGAAATTGACCTCAGGTGCATCCTGTTTCCATTGATCATCCTTGAGATGTTTCTACAACTTGATTGGAGTCCATCTGTGGTACATTAAATTGATTGGACATTATTTGGAAAGGCACACACCTGTCTATATAAGTCCCACAGTTGACAGCGCATGTCAGAGCAAAAACCAAGCCATGAGGTCGAAGGAGTTGTCCGTAGAGCTCCAAGACAGGATTGTGTTGAGGCACAGATCTGGGGAAGGTTACCAGAACATTTCTGCAGCATTGAAGGTCCCCAAGAACACAGTGGCCTCCATCATTCTTAAATGGAAGAAGCTTGGAACCGCCAAGACTCTTCCTAGAGCTGGCCGTCCGGCCAAACTGAGCAATCGGTGGAGAAGGGCCTTGGTCAAGGAGGTGACCAAGAACCCGATGGTCGCTCTGACAGAGCTCCAAAGTTCCTCTGTTGAGATGGGAGAATCTTCCAGAAGTACAACCATCTCTGCAGCACTCCACCAATCAGGCCTTTGTGGTAGAGTGGCCAGACGGAAGCCACTCCTCATTAAAAGGCACATGACAGCCCACGTGGAGTTTGCCAAAAGGCAGCTAAAGGACTCTCAGACCATGAGAAATACAATTCTCTGGTCTGATGAAACCAAGATTGAACTCTTTGGCCTGAATGCCAAGTGTCACGTCTGGAGGAAACCTGGCACCATCCCTACGGTGAAGCATGGTGGTGGCAGCATCATGCTGTGGGGATGTTTTTCAGCGGCAGGGACTGGGAGAACAGTCAGGATCGAGGAAAAGAATAACAGAGCAAAGTACAGAGAGATCCTTGATGAAAACCTGCTCCAGAGCGCTCAGGACCTCAGACTGGGGGGAAGGTTCACCTTCCAACAGGACAAAGACCCAAAGCACACAGCCAAGACAACGCAGGAGTGGCTTCGGGACAAGTCTCTGAAAGTCCTTGAGTTGCCCAGCCAGAGCCTGAACATCGATTGGGTTCAACAGACCTGAAAATAGCTGTGCAGCGACGCTCCCCATCCAATCTGACAGAGCTTGAGAGGATCTGCAGAGAAGAATCACCAAATACGGGTGAGCCAAGCTTGTAGGGTCATACCCAAGAAGACTTGAGGCTGTAATTGCTGCCAAAGGTGCATCAACAAAGTACTGGGTAAAGGGTCTGAATACTTATGTAAATGTGATATGTCTGTTTTTTATTTTAAATAAATGAACAATTGAATCCATTTTAGAATAAGGCTGTAACTTAACAAAATCAAGTCAAAGGGTCTGAATACTTTCCGAATGCAGGCAGGTTGAGGCTGAAGCTGTGCATCTTCTTCTGCTCTCTATCAGAAATGGAAAGTGATACAATTAACCTGATCTCTGTCTATAGTACATGTGAATGAGTCATCCCACTGCTTGGTAGGCGAGGGAGGGAGGGAGGGAGGGAGGGAGGGAGGGAGATAATAAAGGTTCTGAAAGAGAGAGACACTCTGAAAGAGATTTGCATCTACTGTACAGAATGAATAGAGAAGAGTGAGGGAGGAAAGTGAGTGAGAGAGGGAGAGATGTGGAGGTACAGTATGAAAGGGGTAAGGGTGAGGGAGAGAGGGTGAGATGTGGAGGTACAGTATGAAAGGGGTAAGGGTGAGGGAGGAGGGTGAGATGTGGAGGTACAGTATGAAAGGGGTGAGGGAGGAGGGTGAGGGGTGGAGGTACAGTATGAAAGGGGTAAGGGTGAGGGAGGAGGGTGAGGGGTGGAGGTACAGTATGAAAGGGGTAAGGGTGAGGGAGGAGGGTGAGGGAGGAGGGTGAGATGTGGAGGCAGAAAGGCTTTGCTTAACTCTGAATCAATTATATTAATACATCAGTAATGCTCTGCAGAATGTGTGTGAGGCATTACAAACAGACTGTCAAAAAGAGATTGTGTGTGTGTACACGTGCGTGTGTGTGTCTGTGTGAGCATCGAGCCAACTGTTACAGAGTGTTTGTTTTTCTGCATGAAAGCCAAGGGTGAGGAGAGGGGGCGTGAAGGAGGAGATGAGAGGGGGAGTGAAGGAGGAGAGGGAGAGGAGAGGAGAGGAGAGGAGAGGAGAGGAGAGGAGAGGAGAGGAGAGGAGAGGAGAGGAGAGGAGAGGAGAGGAGAGGAGAGGAGAGGAGAGGAGAGGAGAGGAGAGGAGAGGAGAGGAGAGGAGAGGAGAGGAGAGGAGAGGAGAGGAGAGGAGAGGAGAGGAGAGGAGAGGAGGATAAAACCAGCAGAGTCAGAGAGGAGGAGGGGAGAGGTCTGGCGCACAATGGCTGCCTTGCATCACCCAGGTAGGTAGTTATTAGGCCTGGTGTACATGTTGTCCAGTTACTCCCATACAAAGTAAAGTGATAAGTGCTGTAAAAAAGGGATGATGTAAACTATTATTAACTGCTAATAGATTGAGCTGCTATATATTCAAAGCATTCACTGAGGCTTTGGCACACAAAGCAGTAACTCTGCACGGAAGCAGTGAGGCAACACGGAGCAGTGAGGCAACACGGAGCAGTGAGGCAACACGGAGCAGTGAGGCAACACGGAGCAGTGTGTGTGTGTGTTCTCGAGTTTATACAGGTGTGAGAAGGGGGAGAAGGGGGAGGAGGGGAGGAGAGGGGGAGTAAAGGACAGAGCAGCTGTTGCTTGACAGGTGACAGGTTGTTCTGAGCATGGGAACAATCTGTCATGGAGGTGGATAACAACAAATGAAGGGACTCAATTCTGTCTAAACAAAAAGTCAAATCTAATCAAATGTTATTGGTCGCATACACATATTTAGCAGATGTTATTGCGGGTGTAGCGAAATGCTTGTGTTATAAGCTCCAACAGTGCAGTAGTACCTAACAATTCACAACAATACACACAAATCTAAAAGTAATGGAATTATGAAATATAGAAATATTAGGACGAGCACTGTCGGAGTCCGGAGGATAAATATATATATATATATATACAGTACCAGTCAAAAGTTTGGACACAGCTACATATTCAAGAGTTTTTCTTTATTTTTACTATTTTCTACATTGTAGAATAATAGTGAAGACATCACAACTATGAAATAACACATATGGTTACTACATGATTCTTCACTATTATTCTACGATGTAAAACATTGTACAAATAAAGAAAATCCCTTGAATGAGTAGATGTGCCTAAACATTTGACTGGTACTGTAAGTATCACGTTTCAGGAGAAGACCCAGATGCAGACAGTGTCGAAGTAACAAAAGTTTATTACAAAAGCAGGGGTTAGGCAAACGACAGGTCAAGGGCAGGCAGAGGTCAGTAATCCAGATCAGAGTCCAAAAGGTACAGAATGGCAGGCAGTCTCAGGGTCAGGGCAGGCAGAGGTCAATAATCCAGGGTGGTGTGACAAGGTACAGAACAGCAGGCAGGCTCAGGGTCAGGGCAGGCAGAATGGTCAAAACCGGGAAAACTAGAAAACAGGAACTTGAAAAAGACAAGAGGGGAAACCGCACGTAGGCTTGACGAAACAAAACAAACTGGCAACAGACAAACAGAGAACACAGGTATAAATACATTGGGGATAATGGGAAAGATGGGCGACACCTGGAGGGGGGTGGAGACAATCACAAAGACAGGTGAAACAGATCAGGGTGTGACACATAAGTATTCAGACCCTTTAGTCAGTACTTTGTTGAAGCACCTTTGGCAGCGATTAAAGCCTTGAGTCTTCTTGGGTATGACACTACAATCTTGGCTCATCTGTATTTAGGGAGTTTCTCCCATTGTTCTCTGCAGATCCTCTCAAGCTCTGTCAGGTTGGATGGGGAGCGTCGCTGCACAGCTGTTTTCAGGTCTCTCCAGAGATGCTCGATCGGGTTCAAGTCCGGGCTCTGGCTGGGCCACTCAAGGACATTCAGAGACTTGTCTCGAAGCCACTCCTTCATTTTCTTGGCTGTGTGCTTAGGGTCGTTGTCCTGTTCAAGGGTGAACCTGAGCCCCAGTCTGAGGTCCTGAGCTCTCTGGAGGTTTTCTTCAGGGATCACTCTGTACTTTGCTCCGTTAATCTTTCCCTCGATCCTGACTAGTCTCCCTGTCCCTGCCACTGAAAAACATCCCCACAGCATGATGCTTCCACCACCATGCTTCACCATAAGGATGGTGCCAGGTTTCCTCCAGACGTGACACTTGGCATTCAGAAGAGAGAGTTCAATCTTGGTTTCATCAGACCAGAGAATCTTGTTTCTCATGGTCTGAGAGTCCTTTAGGTGCCTTTTGGAAAACTCCAATCGGGCTGTTATGTGCTTTTTATGAGGAGTGGCTTCCGTTTGGCCACTACCATAAAGGCCTGATTGGTGGAGTGCTGCAGAGATGGTTGTACTTCTGGAAGGTTTTCCCATCTCCACAGAGGAACTCTGGAGCTCTGTCTGAGTGACCACCGGGTCCTTGGTCACCTCCCTGACCAAGGCTCTTCTCCCCCGATTGCACAGTTTGGCCGGGCGGCCAGCTCTAGGAAGAATCTTGGTGGTTCCAAATTTCTTCCATTTAACAATGATTGAGACCACTGTGTTCTTGGGGAGCTTCAATGCTCAGACATTTTTTGGTACCCTTCCCCAGATCTGTGCCTCGACACAATCCTGTCTCTGAGCTCTACGGACAATTCCTTCAACCTCATGGCTTGGTTTTTGCTCTGACATGCACTGTCAACTGGGGGACCTTATATAGACAGGTGTGTGACTTTCCAAATAATGTCCAATCAATTGAATCTACCACAGGTGGATTCCAATCAAGTTGTAGAAACATCTCAAGGATGATCAATTGAAACAGAATGCACCTGAGCTCAAGTTCTAGTCTAATAGCAAAGGGTCTGAATACTTACGTAAATAAGGTATTTCTGTTCTTTATTTTTAATACATTTGCAAAATAATCTATAAACCTGTTTTCACTTGGTCATTATGGGGTATTGTGTGTAGACTGATGAGGAAAAACATCAATTTAATCAATTTTAGAATTAGGCTGTAACGTAACAAAATCTGGAAAAAGTCAAGGGGTCTGAATATTTTCCGAATGCACTGTATGTGATGCGATGTATAGACCTTATGGACAGTATGTGGATATAATATATAGTATATCTGAAGAATACGTAGGATAAAATAGTATCTGTACAGCAATAGTTGAATAGGATGGCCTTGACTAGAATACAGCGTAGTATATGAAATGAGTAAAACAATATGTAGACATTGTTAAAGTGACCAGTGTTCCATTATTAATGTGACCATGGCACTTTGAGTCCCATTTCCACTGGCACTTAAAATTAGGGCCAAATTCGAACTGGCTCAAATGGAATTGTCAAATTCGAGCTGGGTCGAGAGAAAACTGAGCCAGCGCAGCCCAGTTTCAGAACTGGTGCCAGCTCAAATTAGAAGTTGGGCTGTTGACGCCTTTACAATGCAACCACCAAGCTGATCACTGTTGGACGCTGAAACAACGTTTAGCTAGCTCGTCTGGGCGTGTTGCTGTCAGCTAGCAAATGCAGTACTGCAGTAGTCAGACATGACACAAATTACCACCATAGCTGGATCCTTCATTCTTTTTTGCACTACACAATACACTTTTATGAGAACGGTCAGCCCTCAAATGCTTGCTACCTAACGTTAGCTAGTAAATCAGAGTTGGAACAAGCTAGCTAATGTGAGCTAGCAGGATTTTTTTTCTGGTCAGCAGCTAGCATCACATCAAACCTGTCGTCTGGCAAGGTATGAATTAAGCTAGCTAGCCTGTTATGCTAGCGACGAGGCTAACCGTTTAGCTAGCTAGCTAACATCAGCAAGCTAAGTACATGGCTCTGAGTCAGGCTGGCACTGGCAGGTGTATGGGGTAACGTTAGTTACAGCATGGTGAGGGTGAATTGAATTATTCAACATCTTTCTAGCTAGCAACATTAGCGACGCCAGCTGCAGTCACATATTGGATACATAGCAACATGACATCATTTCTAATTTCTGGAGGCAATGGAAATGCAATTTGAGCTAGCCCACCAAGGCCAGCCGAACCTGGGTTAACTTTAAGGTGCCAATGGAAACGGAGCTTTGGTGGACTCCCATTCAACCGCTCAACAGATGCCCAGCTGTCCAAACCTCACATCACCTAAGCCTGTTTCCATGACAACTCTTCAAATAATCACTGTCCTTGGCTATGAAGTGCATTCAGTCATTTTAAAATGCTTTAAATACATATACACACATAGACACAAGGTGCATTACCACAATTGGAATGGATTGGTGGCAAGTTACTGATTCATAGATAGACTGAATAGTTACTGATTCATAGACAGAGGAGTTACTGATTCATACAGAATGATGAGTTACTCATTCACAGACAGACTGATGAGTTACAGATTCATAGATAGACTGATGAGCTACTGATTCATAGACAGACTGATGAGTTACTGATTCATAGAGAGGAAGATGAGTTACTGATTCAAAGACAGAATGATGAGTTACTGATTCATAGATAGACTGATGAGTTACTGATTCATAGACAGGAAGATGAGTTATTGATTCATAGATATACTGATGAGTTACTGATTCATAGACAGATGAGTTACTGATTCATAGATAGACTGATGAATTACTGATTCATAGACAGACTGCGGAACTCACCAAATTTGTAACAGCTAAACTCTACATCCATCCATCCATCATCCATCCATCCAACATCCATCCATCCATCCATCCATCCATCCATCCATCCATCCATCCATCCATCCATCCATCCATCCAACATCCATCCATCCATCCATCCATCCATCCATCCATCCATCCATCCATCCATCCATCCATCCAACATCCATCCTCCTGAGCTTATGTGTGACTTGAGAGTCTGGCAGGAGCACGAAGCCATCATTCAGAGTATTATCATGGTTTTTACTGCTTTATGTATTTATGTATCTCTGTGTGTTCTTTGTTACGGTGCCGAGGGGCCAGAACAGGTTTGATGCAGTCTGTTTAAAGCGGTGGGAGACACATTATCCAGCGTTTAGCTGCAGTGGGGGGTTAGAGAGAGAAGGGAGGCAGAGCTAAAGACATGAATGATAAAACAGCAGGCAGTACATCCCTGTCTGACCACAGTCCTTTCATATTCAGCTACAGAGGCAGGCATCTACAGTAAGTTGTATGCATACTCTGTAATAGAATGTATTATTGTAATTTCTCCATTGTTGGCTGGGGGGAAAAGTGAAAGTGATGAGGGGAGTCTCTCGGCCCTGCAGACTCTCTCCTGGTCTGGAATGGTTTCTCCCCTATCTGGCCTGAAGGATTTTCTGCCTCTCTGTTGGTTTCTCCTATTCCGGTTCGCTTTGGGTCTCTCCTCTTTTGTCTCAAGTTTTTTTCCCCCTAGTCCGGGTAGCCATTTGATTAGCTGTTCAGGAGTCTTATGGCTTGGGGGGTAGAATCCGTTAAGAAGCCTTTTGGACCTAGACATGGCGCTCCGGTACCGCTTGCCGTGCTAGGGTGGCTGGAGTCTTTGGCAATTTTTAGGGCCTTCCTCTGACACATACAATCTACCTGCAGTGAAGCAGCTCAAAATGTACATTACATTGAGTCATCTAGCAGACAATCCCATCCAGAGCGACCCACAGGAGCAACCAGGGTCATGCGCCCGGCCCAAGGACCCGAACCAACGACCTCTCGGCCACCGGCTCAAGCTTCCAACCGACAGGCCACCAACCATCCAAGATCACCCCACAGTTACTCAGAGAGCTGCCCCTCAACCATCTGAGACCACCCCAAAGTCCCCTCCCCCCCAAAAAAACAAAACAAATCACCCTCCACTCCCCACCCCTGGGAACGCTTTTATAATGTTACATTCATGTTACTTTATAGTAAATGAAACTGGAGAGCAAAATACCATCTCTCTCTCTCGAGCGCGCTGACTGTCTCTCACCTCTTACTGCTAGCAAG
>NW_028163858.1:10000-16108 GCF_964263955.1 Coregonus lavaretus | reverse complement strand
AGAGAGAGAGATAGAGAGGAGAGTGGAGAGAGAGAGAGAGGAGAGTGGAGAGAGAGAGGAGAGAGGAGAGTGGAGAGAGAGAGGAGTGTGGAGAGAGAGAGAGGAAGTGGAGTGAGAGAGAGAGAGAGAGATGGAGAGAGAGCGAGAGAGAGAGCGAGAGAGAGAGTGGAGAGAGAGTGAGCGAGAGAGATAGAGAGGAGAGTGGAGAGAGAGAGGAGAGTGGAGAGAGAGAGGAGTGTGGAGAGAGAGAGAGGAAGTGGAGTGAGAGAGAGCGAGAGAGAGAGAGAGATGGAGAGAGAGCGGGAGAGAGGAGAGAGAGAGAGAGTGAACGAGCAAGACAGAGAAAGAAGGACTGTGCCAAAGAGCCAGTATTAGAGAATGAGTGAGCCATGGTGAAAGCATTGAGAGGAGATCCAACGGAAATGACAACAACAATGAACAGAGCTGACATATCCACTTCACCATACAGTATATGCATACTGACATTAATAGCTGTGCCTGTGAGGTATAGTGTATAAGCTGACTAGAGATTAGTTCCTACAAAAACATGTCATATTTACTTAATGATGACCCAGTTTAAATCTCGTTCACAATGCAGGTAAACATGTAGCTAATAATATACAATGAGGTATGTTCAATGGAAAATAATTGACTACAGTAAAAAATGTAATGATCACACACCCACACTCTCTTCTCTCTGCGGGAGAGGACGGTGATAGGGAGGACAACCTCTAATTACCTCAGGTAATAGGCCCTGGTTAAAAGTAGTACACTATATAGGGTATAGGGTGCCATTTGGAACGCAGATGTGTGTTTGGAAGCTTGTCTAAACAGTAGAGAGCTTCACCGGCTGGACAGTATAAACACTGTGTGTGTGTGTGTGTGTGTGTTTGTGTGTGTATTCATGTATAAACACTGACCCTGAGAGGAGGAAGAATTCAAACAGTGAGAGTTCACTAAGGGGCTGCTGTTTCTGTGTATGTGTGCGTATGTGTGTGTGTGGGGGGGGGGGGCACATTGTGTGTGTATGTGTGTGATGACGTGTGTGGAGGAGGAGGATACAAGTAAGAAGGCTGTGACACATCACGACTTTGACAAGTTCACTGATAAAAACAGACAAAGTAGTACTTCTGGAATGTTCAGCAGAGCAGGAGCTGGAGGATGTAAATCAATGGACAACAAATGTCTTCATTTATGGCTGCACTGAATCCTACTGCAGGTTTTTAATCTTTTAAAATAGTGTTTTGTTATTTCAACACAATTGTCAGCTTGGAAAAATCTAAATAGTAGCAAAAGTCGTCAATGAACTGCTACAGCACAGGTGTCAAACTCATTCCAGGGAGGGCCTAGTGTTCGCAGGTTTTTGGTTTTTCCATTAACTTAAGCCCTAGACAACCAGGTGTGGGGAGTTCCTTACTAATTAGTGACCTTAATTCATCAATCAAGTACAAAGGAGGAGTGAAAACCCGCAGACACTCAGCCCTCCGTGGAATGAGTTTGACACCTGTGAACTACAGTATTCATTCGGGAACTACAGCGATTCCTAACTTCAAGTGGACTTTACCTAAACTACTAACTTCTGGATATGCTGCATACCAGGTAGATAGTTTAGAGATGAGAGATTTGCTGATATATTTACCAGTCGTTAGAATTACCCTCCTCTGCTCACACAATGATGAGGAACAACCTATCCACACACATATCATCATTACAAACTCATCTCCTCCTCCTCTTCCTCTTCCTCCTGGCATAGCACCTACAGTCCCAATCATTACGTCATTACCTCTCCGTCTTCTGCTTACATATTTACAAGGAAACATCACTCCACACACCTATCATCCAGCCTCCCCTCCTTCTTCCACTCCTCCCACCCCTTACTCATCAGTTTCCCAGCTCCAGGCCAGGATCGGGTGGGGGGTTAGGGTGGGGCTGTGCCCTTAGTCTTCATTAAGTCAGCTAAAATAAGCACCCCCTGCCCCCCCACATCCCCCCCAAACCTACTACCTCCACAGCCACCTGTATGGATGCAACTGGGATCCCAGCAGAGAGGGAGGGGGCCCCAACAGAACTGGAACTGGCAATGGAGGAATTTCCTAGCTATTTCCTGTATTCCTGCAGTGATGCTGTGCAAACAGTGCTGGGCCTCCAGGGAAGGGAGTGGGCTGGTGGGGTGGGGTGGGGTGATGGAGCAGCAAGATTTGTGACCTGTTGCCACAAGAAAAGGGCAACCAGTGAAGAACAAACACCATTGTAAATATAACCCATATTTATGTTGATTTATTTTCCCTTTTGTACTTTAACTATTTGTACATTGTTACAACACTGTAGATAGCCATAGTATGACATTTGAAATGTCTCTATTCCTTTGAAACTTTTGTGATTGTAATGTTTACTGTTCATTTTTTATTGTTTATTACCCTTTTGTTTATTGTCTATTCCATTTGCTTTTGCAATGTAAACATATGTTTCCCATCCCAATAATGCCCTTTGAATTGAATTGAGAACAAGAGTGAGAGCGAGAGTGAGACTAGGGCAGAGTGGGGAGACTAGGGCAGAGTGGGGAGACTAGGGCAGAGTGGGGAGACTAGGGCAAAGTGGGGAGACTAGGGCAGAGTTGGAAGACTAGGGCAGAGTGGGGAGACTAGGGCAGAGTGGGAAGACTAGGGCAGAGTGGGGAGACTAGGGCAGAGTGGGAAGACTAGGGCAGAGTGGGGAGACTAGGGCAGAGTGGGAAGACTAGGGCAGAGTGGGAAGACTAGGGCAGAGTGGGAAGACTAGGGCAGAGTGGGAAGACTAGGGCAGAGTGGGAAGACTAGGGCAGAGTGGGGAGACTAGGGCAGAGTGGGAAGACTAGGGCAGAGTGGGAAGACTAGGGCTGAGTGGGGAGACTAGGGCAGAGTGGGAAGACTAGGGCAGAGTGGGACTACCAGCTGTTTGATAATCTATCTCTCTCTCTATCAAATTCTCTGGTCTTTCTTTCTCCATCTCACTTTCTATGATCTTCCTCTCCTTTTCACTATCTCTGTCACTCTTTCTCTGGTCTTTCCCTCCATTTCTCCCTCTCTCTCCTACTTTCTCTGGTCTTTCCCTCCATTTCTCCCTCTCTCTCCTACTTTCTCTGGTCTTCTGTAGTCATGAACAGATTCATGTTTGGTATTCAAAAAAGTGGCAGACCTCTAACTTTCTTCCCTCTCTTTATTACCCCCTCACCCTCCTTAACCTCTCTTCTTCCACTCTCTCTGGTCTTCCTCCGTCTTCTGCCGTCTCATGTTGGGATTCTGACAAATGGCAGACCCATTAAATCTCACTGGGTTTATTTAGGTTGTTTTAGTGTCAACAGAAGGCTTCAGCGGAGTCGTAGTTTGGTGGGAATGACTTTACCCATGAGTCCTATCAGTCCCAAAACATTTCACTCACTACCCTTCCCCTTGGCAGTTACACTTCAATGTTTGTTGAGATCTTTAAGGTGGTAGCAAAATGGCAGAAGCTACACCACTAAACTGCTTTTATCTATCCAGACATTACATATTTTTAAACATTGAATGGTTAGAGCCAAGGGGAAGTTGTAAGGAACGAATTGGCACAAGCTGATAGAGCTTGAGACATATGACATGATTAAAATGAGGCTATGTTTCTTTCACCCTCTGTAGTCTACCTCTTCTATATCTAAACAACTGTGACTAGAACTCTCTACTTTATTCTGCTTCATAAAGAACGACAAGGACGATTTACCCTTGATTTAACACCTTTATCTGTACAACAGGTTATGAGGAAGGACATACTCCTTGACCATGAGGTTTCAGTACCCCTGAAATTCCTGTTAAATCACCATGACTTCGTAAATTTCTCCCTCACTCCTCCAACCTTCTCCCTCACTCCTCCATCTTTCCAGTGGTGCAACTCCCTCCCTAACTCACATAGCATAGCTCATCCTGTACTCTAAATAAATACTGATAGTGTTGTTGTATCCATGCCGGAGACACGAATTGGCTAAGGAGTTGTCTTCTGTTTCTTTAGTTCAGTTCAGAAATGCCACTACCATACGAATGTGGACTTTGATATGAGCTTGCCACAGCAGGACTTGGCAGACAATTATACTCTAAATCACAACACTGCTCTGGTTACATGTCTAGCCCTCAAACCAGTACCACATCACCCCGATGTCTATAGTCAGAACCTCTGCTATAGGCATTTGGTTCCTTCTTACTTTACTACAAAAGCCTCTAGCAAAGGTTCTGGCTGTCCCAAACTCCTGACCTGTCATGAGTAACATAAGCTTTCAAAACACAAACCCGGTGCTCCCTTCCCCAAAAAAATGGTCTTGAGTAAAAGATAAGCCCACCACCACCCAACTCCATCTCATAACCCAGGCTCCTGTGCTTCAGTATATGCCAGTGTGGCGACAGACCTGGGTTCAAATACTATTTGAAATCATTTTAAGTACTTCAGCTGGGCTTGATTTTGCTTGCCTGCTGCAATGGAACCTATAGAATAGTCACAAAAGTGCCAACCTCGCCAATCTGGCACTACAGGAAGGCTAGACTAAACACTCAAAGTATATGAAATATTATTTCAAATAGTATTTGAACCCAGGTCTGCTGAACAGTGTGCTGTCCTCTGGCTCCCTGAGGAGTGAGATGATGTTGAGCTTCTGAAACCAATTCACCTCCCTGGTTTTCAGACAGCTCTGGTTGCAAGAACAACAGAGACATCCCCCAAAAAACAGCACTCTAAAATAAGGGGGGAACAGGAGATCACGCTCGGCCACACACACACACACACACACACACACACACACACACACACACACACACACACACACACACAGAGAGAGAGATAGCGAGAGAGAGAGAGAGCGAGAGAGAGAGAGCCTCAGGGGAGGAGCGGGAGCCGGGAGCTGACCCTAGCAGAACCATAGGGGAGCAGAGGTAGGTAGTATCAACACCTCTATCTTCTACCAGCAGGGAGAAGTAATTACTAACGTCTCGCACAGTAGTCAGACTAAGGGTGTTGCTGCGTGTGAGACTCCTGCAGACCTGGGATAAAAAATCTTATGAAATCAACTCAAATACTTTATATAATATATACTGTATATTAGCTGTGCTTGATTGAGCTTGCCTTATGCAATGGATCCAATGGAAAAGTCCAGAAAGTGCAAACCCCGCCCACCTGGCACTCCATGCAGCCTAAAGCAAATGCTCAAAGTATTTGCAATATTTCAAATAGTATTTGGACCCAGGTCTGGCTGTGAGAGACTCCTGTGTCTTCTTTTAATATTGTTCCCTTCCTGTCTGGGACTTCCTGGACCCGCTGGTCCCTCGACCTATCAGCTTCTTAAGCAAAGAGTCTCTCAACCCATTAGCTTCTTAAACAAAGAATCCCTCAACCTATTAGCTTCCAAGACAAAGAGAGACTTTGTTACAGGAGGTAACCCAATATTAAACTTCAACCTGAAGTTCATAGTTAATTAAATTAGCCAGGTGAAACTAAAACCCTTAAAATACTATTTGAGCAATATTTGAGTAAAATATTATTGTGCATATTAGAGATTCTATTTATATTCAATGTCTATTCATTTTTTGAGTCTCTCTCGCTGTCTCTCTCTCATCTCAGCTCTGACATGGCATCTCTCTCAGGTATAATTAGATCTGCTCTGCCCTCTTTCCATACACGTGCACACTTCTCGTCATATAATTAAAAGTAATTGAATGCTGGCTCAAATCTGTTGCACGTCATAGCACATAGTCACAGTGTTATGATGATGTTCAATGAGGAGTATTTTTGTTAGGTATCGTGCTCTTATTAGGGTTGCAAAATGAAACTTTCCCAAAAAAATCCTAGGTTTTCAAGAATTTGCACTTGTAAAATTCCAGTTGTAGGATTCCAGTTGTAGGATTCCCAGTTGTAGGATTCCAGTTGTAGGATTCCCAGTTGTAGGATTCCAGTTGTAGGATTCCCAGTTGTAGGATTCCCAGTTGTAGGATTCCCAGTTGTAGGATTCCCAGTTGTAGGATTCCCAGTTGTAGGATTCCCAGTTGTAGGATTCCCAGTTGTAGGATTCCCAGTTGTAGGATTCCCAGTTGTAGGATTCCCAGTTGTAGGATTCCA
>NW_028163858.1:0-5000 GCF_964263955.1 Coregonus lavaretus | reverse complement strand
TAGAAATATACCAAGATATGCAGTCTTCTAACTGTGTGTGTTGTGTGTATGTTTAAATACTTTACAGACAAAGTATTTTGTCTGTAATGTCTTTTTCGTTATGTGTCGGACCGCAGTAAGATTAGCTGTCGCCATTGGCGTCGGCTAATGTGGGTCCTAATAAAATCGAATCAAAAAATAACTAAATGCTTTATCTGCTTTACTGTTTGTCATTGAATAAGTTTGCTAATTATGTCATTGCACCGTATGATTGAAGTATTTTTGTTAAAAGTCACATTAAACACAAATATCATTGAATATATCCTGAACAAAAATATAAACGCAACATGCAACAATTTCAAAGATTTTACTGAGTTACAGTTCATATAGGAAAATCAGTCAATTTAAATAAATTCATTAAGCCCTAATCTATGGATTTCACAAGACAAATACCTTAAAAAAAAGTAGGGGCGTGGATCAGAAAACCAGTCAGTATCTGGTGTGACCCCCATTTGCCTCATGGAGCGCGACACATCTCCTTCTCATAGAGTTGATCAGGCTGTTGATTGTGGCCTGTGGAATGTTGTCCCACTCCTCTTTAATGGCTGTGCGAAGTTGCCAGATATTGGCGGGAACTGGAACACGCTGTCGTACAAATCGATCCAGAGCATCCCAAACATGCTCAATGGGTGAAATGTCTGGTGAGAATGCAGGCCATGGAAGAACTGGGACATTTTCAGCTTCCAGGAATTGTATACAGATCCTTGCGATATGTGGTGATGGCAGCGGATGAATGGCACAACAATGGGCCTCAGGATCTCGTCACGGTATCCATAAAATGCAATTGTGTTTGTTGTCCGTAGCTTATGCCTGCCCATACCATAACCCCCACAATGGGACGCAACGTTAACATCAGCAAACCACGACGCCATACACGTAGTCTGCGGTTGTGAGGCCGGTTGGACGTACTGCCAAATTCTTTAAAACGACGTTGGAGGCGGCTTATGGTAAAGAAATGAACATTCAATTCTCTGGCAACAGCTCTGGTGGACATTCCTGCAGTCACCATGCCAATTGCATTCTCCCTCAAAACTTGAGACATCTGTGGCATTGTGTTATGTGACAAAACTGCACATTTTAGAGTGTCCTTTTATTGTCCCCAGCACAAGGTGCACCTGTGTAATGATCATGTTGTTCAAATCAACTTCTTGATATGCCACACCTGTCAGGTGGATGGATTATCTTGGCAAAGAAGAAATGCTCACTAAAAGGGATGTAAACAAATTTGTGCAAAAAATCTGAGAGAATCCTTGGCATGTATTATTTCAGCTCATGAAACATTGGACCAACACTTCACATGTTGCGTTTATATATTTTTTCAGTGTATTTTGATGAGTTTGGTTCCCAACCTTCCGTATACTAAACAATGACAAGGCTCAGTAGCATGGACGGACCATAGAAATGTAATCTCATGTCAGCCGTATAAAGTATGCCCGTGAGTGTAATGTCAAATTGCCTTTGTCTGGGGGGCGTTTCCAGGTCTAACAATTCTGTTTCTATGGGATGAACACTGCCGACTGTTGACCCCTGACCTACCATCCATCATTAAACTGTCTCATGCCTCATTGGCTACAGAGAGACAGCGTTGTTGTAGTCTTTCTGCCCTGCACGGCTGGGAGGTAACATTAACATGAACAATCTCATGCTCAGTGCGTGACAAGAAGCTTGAATACTGTTTGAGAGGGGGTGACACACACGTATGCACACACAGCACACACGGACGTACGCACGCATACGCACATGTAGTCCACGAGCTGATCGTGGACTACAGAAAGGGGGGGGGGGGGGCAGCACGTCCCCATCCACATCGACGGGGCTGCAGTGGAGCGGGTCGAGAGCTTCAAGTTCCTCGGTGTCCAAATCACTAAGGACTTAAAATGGTCCTCACACGTGCACAGTCGTGAAGAAGGCGCGACAGCGCCTCTTCCCCCTCAGGAGGTTGAAAAGGTTTGGCATGGGCCCTCAAATCCTTAAAAAGTTCTACAGCTGCACCACTGAGAGCATCTTGACTGGCTGCATCACTGCTTGGTATGCCAATAGCACCGCCCTCGATCGCATGGCGCTCCATGTCATCCAGGACCTCTATATCAGGCAGTGTGAAAGGAAGGCCTGAAAAAATCATTGAAGACTCCAGCCATACAAGCCATAGATTGTTCTCTCTGCTTCTGCACGACAAGTGGTACCGGTGCATCAAGTCTGACACCAACAGGATCCTGAACAGCTTCTATCCCCAAGCTATAAGACTGCTAAATAGCTAACAAAATGGCTACACGGACTATCTGAGTTGACCCTTGTCTTTATTTACATTTTTGCACTGTCTCTATGCACCCTCACAGGACTCTACACACTGACACTCCAAAACACACACACACTTAATTTGCTCACACACACATAACACACACAAACATTTATACTGACTCTACACTCAAGCACCCACTCACATACAATGATCATATACGTTGCTGCTACTCTGTTTATCATATATCCTGATGCCTTACCTTACCTCTATACTGTACATATCTACCTCTATCACTCCAGTATCCCTGCACATTGTAAATATGGTACTGGAACTGACCCTGTATATGGTATATGCTTACTTACTTTATCGTGTTCTTCTTATTTTTATATCTTGTGTGTTTTTGTTCTACATTCAGTTATTTTTAGTATTACATTATTGATTATTGCATTGTTGGGTTTAGCTTGTAAGAAAGGCATTTCACTGTACTTGTGCAGGTGACATTACAACTTGAAACACACAGCATGGACTTATGCACGCATGCACACGCACAAACACACACATGCACACACACACAGTGGTCGTGTGCTGTTTGAGAGAGGGGCTGGCCTGGCAAAGTCCTTCACTCCCAGTAGTCTTTAAAGCTAAATGCTTCAAATGGCCCCTGTCCAGTGGCCTCTGAGTGAACCTACCCCCAGGGACCACTCAGCCACAGGCCAGTGTCCCTTCATTCAGCTGCAGCCCAGCACTCCAACACAAAGGACATAAATGGAGTTGTTGTTGCTAAACATTAAACATAACTAGTGTTTGTTGTGTGAACTCTTGGAATTGTAAATGCCCTTTAAGTAAGTAGGAAAATAAAAAGTTGTAGGCCCTGGTAGCCATTAGGACCTTCACTAAACAACTATGTAGACTAGTTTAGAGGGCTTTCCACTAGATCTTGTCAAACAGAGACTGTGTTATTGTGGGAGACGGAGACCGAGTCTGCGTCTCAAATGGCACCCTGTTCCTTATACAGTATAGTGCACTACTTTTGACCGGAGCCCTATAAGCCCTGGTCAAGAGTAGTGCACTATATAGGAAAAAGGGTGCCTTTTGGGATGCAAACACTTCCCAATCCCAGAGTCAGGAACAGAACTATGCCTGGCTGGACTCTGAGAAAGAGCAGCAGGTCTCACATCACTCCAGCCTCCCACCCCAGCTCCTGCCCACCCCCCCTCCCAGGCTCCTACCCCCTCCCAGTGCTGCTGTTAACTCCTGTATTTATAGAACACAGGAGTTCCTGAGTTCCAACTGAAACTGAGACCTACTGGGTGTTAACGGCCTGTTGCCTTTAATTGTGTGAATGGAATGGACCCACACAACAACTGGTCCTTACATACAGGTACCGGTCACAGACACAGACACACACCAACACACATACACACGAGCACACACACACACACTGGTCACAGCGCTGCACACACACACACACACACACAAGAGACAGCATGGCAACAGGTCACTCTCTATAGTGAAAGGCTGCCATTGTATGAACCAACACTCATTTGTACAAAGACGCCTCATGGAGGGTCTGTTTCATTAAACTGTGCTCTTTCACATTGGACGGAACACAAGCACTGAGGGAGAATGTGTTTCTGTTCTTTAGAATGAGTTTCTGTTCAATAGAACATATTATTAGAATAAAAAGTTACGACAGTCATCAAGGAAAGATTCAACTCATAAATACACAGTCATAAAACAGAGAGAGAGTTTAAAGTGGAGGAGTTCATGTGACATACTGGAGGTGCATTCACTTTTATCCCCAGAGAGATATAGAAAGGGAGAGAGAGGAAGAGAGACTAACTATTTGCACATTGTTACAACACCGTATATAGACATAATATGACATTTGAAATGTCTTTATTCTTTTGGAACTTGTGTGAGTGTAATATTTACTGTTCACTTTTTATTGTATATTTCACTTTTGTTTATCCATTTCACTTGCTTTGGCAATGTAAACATATCATTCCCATGCCAATTGAATTGAATTGAAAGAGAGAAGGCATGAGAGAGATTGAGAGAGAGAGAGAGAGAGAGAGAGAGAGAGAGAGAGAGAGAGAGAGAGAGGAGAGAGAGAGAGAGAGAGAGAGAGAGAAAGAGAAAAAGAGAGCGAGAGAAAGAGAAAGAGAAAGAGAAAGTGAAAGAGAAAGAGAAAGATAGAAAGTGGCCGTTTGAGTGAGTGAGGGGGAGGATACATGGCCAATAAACTAGGGTCCATTTGCCCTATCTAAACATCAGGCACTACTTTGTGACTAGTTGTCATTTGGCTTTTTGTCACTTGAACTACCTTTCCTTATCATCTGACAACTTGATCTACCATCCAGTTGTTTACGATATAGGCCAACTTACAATATATACAGAACAAAAATATAAACGCAACATGCAACAATTTCAACTATTTTCCTGAGTTACATTTCATATAAGGAAATCAGTGAATTGAAATAAATTCATTAGGCCCTTATCTATGGAATTCACATGACCGGGCAGGGGCTCCTATAACTATAAGTAATTTGACTATGTTTTATGGCATTTCGATCAACCTGGGTGCAATTCTCAGGCAGTATAGCATTGTCTTGCATTTCTTTTCGTTTTCAGTTTGATAACACTGGACAAAAGGACTACTTTGGATACTAACAATTTGCTACTCTTTACTGTATTATGTTTACCCACACAGGCACAGCAG
>NW_028163859.1:50000-56584 GCF_964263955.1 Coregonus lavaretus | reverse complement strand
AAGAACCAGGGCAGGCAGCCCAAGGGCGGTGGGCACCCCGAGTCCGAGCAGGGGCGGTCGGACTAGCGGGCTAAGGGCGTCACTCAGGCTGTGGAGGTCTGAGTGGGGACTTAGTCTCTGAGCGGAAAAAAAAAAAGAACCAGGGCAGCCCAAGGGCGGTGGGCACCCCGAGTCCGAGCAGGGGCGGTCGGACTAGCGGGCTAAGGGCGTCACTCAGGCTGTGGAGGTCTGAGTGGGGACTTAGTCTCTGAGCGGAAAAAAAAAAAGAACCAGGGCAGCCCAAGGGCGGTGGGCACCCCGAGTCCGAGCAGGGGCGGTCGGACTAGCGGGCTAAGGGCGTCACTCAGGCTGTGGAGGTCTGAGTGGGGACTTAGTCTCTGAGCGGAAAAAAAAAAAAGAACCAGGGCAGCCCAAGGGCGGTGGGCACCCCGAGTCCGAGCAGGGGCGGTCGGACTAGCAGGCTAAGGGCGTCACTCAGGCTGTGGAGGTCTGAGTGGGGACTTAGTCTGTGAGCGGAGAAAAAAAAAGAACCAGGGCAGGCAGCCCAAGGGCGGTGGGCACCCCGAGTCCGAGCAGGGTTGGTCGGACTAGCAGGCTAAGGGCGTCACTCAGGCAGCGGAGGTCTGAGTGGGGACTTAGTCTGTGAACGGGGAAAAAATACAAATAAAATTGGGTTACCAGGTACGATGAGCTTGTTTTGGGTTACCAGGTACGCGTGGTTCCTGAAGGCCGGGCTTAAGACTACTTTGTGTCCGCGGGAGGGGTGCTTAAGAGTGGGTGCCCCGGTTCGCCTGGTGGTCGTGGTTCTGGAGCCCAGGCCACCCAGGGAGTGAGCTGCAGTCTCAGGCCGAGTGAGAGATGGTTTGAGCGGGCATGGAGTGTGGGCCTGGAGGCATGGAGGTCGGAGAGGCATGGAGGTCGAGGGAGTGAGCTGCAGTCTCAGTCCGAGTGAGAGATGGTTTGAGCGGACACAGAGTGTGGGCCTGGAGGCATGGAGGTCGGGGAGGCCCATGCAGTGAGCTGCAGTCTCAGTCCGAGTGAGAGATGGTTTGAGCGGACACAGAGTGTGGGCCTGGAGGCATGGAGGTCGGGGAGGCCCATGCAGTGAGCTGCAGTCTCAGTCCGAGTGAGAGATGGTTTGAGCGGACACAGAGTGTGGGCCTGGAGGCATGGAGGTCGGGGAGGCCCATGCAGTGAGCTGCAGTCTCAGTCCGAGTGAGAGATGGTTTGAGCGGACACGGAGTGTGGGCCTGGAGGCATGGAGGTCGGGGAGGCCCATGCAGTGAGCTGCAGTCTCAGTCCGAGTGAGAGATGGTTTGAGCGGACACAGAGTGTGGGCCTGGAGGCATGGAGGTCGGGGAGGCCCATGCAGTGAGCTGCAGTCTCAGTCCGAGTGAGAGATGGTTTGAGCGGACACAGAGTGTGGGCCTGGAGGCATGGAGGTCGGGGAGGCCCATGCAGTGAGCTGCAGTCTCAGTCCGAGTGAGAGATGGTTTGAGCGGACACAGAGTGTGGGCCTGGAGGCATGGAGGTCGGGGACGCCCATGCAGTGAGCTGCAGTCTCAGTCCGAGTGAGAGATGGTTTGAGCGGACACGGAGTGTGGGCCTGGAGGCATGGAGGTCGGGGACGCCCATGCAGTGAGCTGCAGTCTCAGTCCGAGTGAGAGATGGTTTGAGCGGGCAGGGAGTGTGGGCTTGGTGGTCGTGGTTCTGGAGCCCAGGCCATCCAGGGAGTGAGCTGCAGTCTGAGGCCGAGTGAGAGAGGGTTTGAGTGGGCAGGGAGTGTGGGCTTGGTGGTCGTGGTTCTGGAGCCCAGGCCATCCAGGGAGTGAGCTGCAGTCTCAGGCCGAGTGAGAGAGGGTTTCACTGGGCATGGAGTGTAGAGATGGAGGCAATGAGCTCCAGAGGTCACAAAGGTCAATGTGGGCCTGCATGGCTGTCAGCAGGGCCACAGAGAGAAGGCCCAAGTGAATAGGTGTGTCTGTGTGAGTGAGTGAACCTGTCTCATAGGGGGGCAGAGCAGGCATCCCCTTTGGGGGCTGTCTGCTCTGTCCCCCTTTTTTTTTGGCCTCCTATACCTCTGGAGGTCAAGGGAGTAAGCTGTACTCTCAAGCCCATGTGAGAGAGGCTTTTAATGGGAAGAGAGAGTTTAAAAAGAGGCATGTAGCTCCAGAGGTCACAAAGGTCAATGTGGGCCTGCATGGATGTCAGCAGGGCATGAGGGAGAAGGCCCAAGTGAATAGGTGTGTCTGTGTGAGTGAGTGAACCTGTCTCATAGGGGGGCAGAGCAGGCATCCCCTTTGGGGGCTGTCTGCTCTGTCCCCCTTTTTTTTTGGCCTCCTATACCTCTGGAGGTCAAGGGAGTAAGCTGTACTCTCAAGCCCATGGGAGAGAGGGTTTTAATAGGGAGAGAGTGATTAAAAAGAGGCATGGTGCTCCAGGGGAGTGAGCTGTACTCTCATGCCCATGGGAGATGCCCTTTACTAGGCAGGGAGTTTAGAACAAGGTGCATGGAGCTCCAGAGGTCACAAAGGTCAATGTGGGCCTGCATGGATGTCAGCAGGGCATGAGGGAGAAGGCCCAAGTGAATAGGTTTGTCTGTGTGTGTCTGTGTGAGTGAGTGAGTGAGTGTGTGTGTGAACCTTTCCCACAGGAGGGCAGCACTGTGCAGGCAGCTCCAATGGAGGCTGGCTGCTCTGTGCCCATGTATTATTTGTTCTCTCTCTCTCTCTCTCTCCCCTTTCTTCTGGCCTGCTGGGTCACTTTTGTGTGTGGAGGGCTGGACTCTGTCTCACCCATCCCAGCCATGGGCACCCAGAATGCCCATGTGTGAGTCAGGAGCCCTCCCCTGGTTCTCCTAGTGAAAATGACCTGTGGCGCCCCCCTGTGGATGGATCTTGGTGGGGGTGCTTGGACCCCTTCTTGGGGTCTCCTCCAAGCCAGCCATGCCGACCATGGGCACCCAAAACCCCCATGTGTGAGTGAACAGCCTCCCCAGTGTACCCATAGTGAAATCAGGCTTAAAGTGACCTGTGGCGCCCCCCTGTGGATGGATCTTGGTGGGGGTGCTTGGACCCCTTCTTGGGGTCTCCTCCAAGCCAGCCATGCCGACCATGGGCACCCAAAACCCCCATGTGTGAGTGAACAGCCTCCCCAGTGTACCCATAGTGAAATCAGGCTTAAAGTGACCTGTGGCGCCCCCCTGTGGATGGATCTTGGTGGGGGTGCTTGGACCCCTTCTTGGGGTCTCCTCCAAGCCAGCCATGCCGACCATGGGCACCCAAAACCCCCATGTGTGAGTGAACAGCCTCCCCAGTGTACCCATAGTGAAATCAGGCTTAAAGTGACCTGTGGCGCCCCCCTGTGGATGGATCTTGGTGGGGGTGCTTGGACCCCTTCTTGGGGTCTCCTCCAAGCCAGCCATGCCGACCATGGGCACCCAAAACCCCCATGTGTGAGTGAACAGCCTCCCCAGTGTACCCATAGTGAAATCAGGCTTAAAGTGACCTGTGGCGCCCCCCTGTGGATGGATCTTGGTGGGGGTGCTTGGACCCCTTCTTGGGGTCTCCTCCAAGCCAGCCATGCCGACCATGGGCACCCAAAACCCCCATGTGTGAGTGAACAGCCTCCCCAGTGTACCCATAGTGAAATCCGGCCTAAAGTGACCTGTGGCGCCCCCCTGTGGATGGATTCGGCTGTGGGTGCTTGGACCCCTTCTTGGGGTCTCCCCCAAGCTGGCCATGCCGACCATGGGCACCCAAAACCCCCATGTGTGAGTGAACAGCCTCCCCTGGGTCCCCATAGTGAAATCCGGCCTAAAGTGACCTGTGGCGCCCCCCTGTGGATGGATTCGGCTGTGGGTGCTTGGACCCCTTCTTGGGGTCTCCCCCAAGCTGGCCATGCCGACCATGGGCACCCAAAACCCCCATGTGTGAGTGAACAGCCTCCCCTGGGTCCCCATAGTGAAATCCGGCCTAAAGTGACCTGTGGCGCCCCCCTGTGGATGGATCTGGATGGGGGTGCTTGGACCCCTTCTTGGGGTCTCCTCCAAGCCAGCCATGCCGACCATGGGCACCCAAAACCCCCATGTGTGAGTGAACAGCCTCCCCTGGGTCCCCATAGTGAAATCAGGCTTAAAATGACATGTGGCGCCCCCCTGTGGATGGATCCGGCTGTGGGGTCTTGTACCCCCTCTTGGGGTCACCCCCAAGCCGGCCATGGGCACCCAAAACCCCCATGTGTGAGTGAACAGCCTCCCCTGTGTCCCCATAGTGAAATCAGGCCTAAAGTGACATGTGGCGCCCCCCTGTGGATGGATCCGGGTGGGGGTGCTTGGACCCCCTCTTGGGGTCTCCCCCAAGCCATGGGCAGCCAAATCCCCCATTTGTGAGTTAAGATCATCCCCTGGTTCCCCTAGTGAAATCAGGCCTAAAATGACCTCTGTGGCGCCCCCCTGTGGATGGATCCGGCTGTGGGGTCTTGGACCCCCTCTTGGGGTCACCCCCAAGCCAGCCATGGGCACCCAAAACCCCCATTTGTGAGTTAAGATCATCCCCTGGTTCCCCTAGTGAAATCAGGCTTAAAATGACATGTGGCGCCCCCCTGTGGATGGATCCGGGTGTGGGGTCTTGGACCCCCTCTTGGGGTCACCCCCAAGCCGGCCAAGGGCACCCAAAACCCCCATGTGTGAGGTAAGAGCCTCCCCTGGTTCTCCTAGTGTCCGCCGGCGGTTTACCATATGGGGGTGTCTGACCACCACCCCAATCCGAGAAAAGTGCATCAAAATCGGCCTCCGTGAGCCAGGAGTCGGTCCCTGGTTCTCATAGTGTCAACCGGATGATTTCCATATGGGGGTGTCTGACCACCAACCCAATCCGAGAAAAGTGCATCAAAATCGGCCTTCCGGGAGCCAGGAGTCGGTCCCTGGTTCTCATAGTGTCAACCGGATGGTTTCCATATGGGGGTGTCTGACCACCAACCCAATCCGAGAAAAGTGCATCAAAATCGGCCTTCCGGGAGCCAGGAGTCGGTCCCTGGTTCTCATAGTGTCAACCGGATGATTTCCATATGGGGGTGTCTGACCACCAACCCAATCCGAGAAAAGTGCATCAAAATCGGCCTTCCGGGAGCCAGGAGTCGGTCCCTGGTTCTCCTAATGTCAACCGGATGGTTTCCATATGGGGGTGTCTGACCACCAACCCAATCCGAGAAAAGTGCATCAAAATCGGCCTTCCGGGAGCCAGGAGTCGGTCCCTGGTTCTCATAGTGTCAACCGGATGATTTCCATATGGGGGTGTCTGACCACCAACCCAATCCGAGAAAAGTGCATCAAAATCGGCCTCCGTGAGCCAGGAGTCGGTCCCTGGTTCTCATAGTGTCAACCGGATGATTTCCATATGGGGGTGTCTGACCACCAACCCAATCCGAGAAAAGTGCATCAAAATCGGCCTTCCGGGAGCCAGGAGTCGGTCCCTGGTTCTCCTAATGTCAACCGGATGATTTCCATATGGGGGTGTCTGACCACCAACCCAATCCGAGAAAAGTGCATCAAAATCGGCCTTCCGGGAGCCAGGAGTCGGTCCCTGGTTCTCATAGTGTCAACCGGATGATTTCCATATGGGGGTGTCTGACCACCAACCCAATCCGAGAAAAGTGCATCAAAATCGGCCTCCGTGAGCCAGGAGTCGGTCCCTGGTTCTCATAGTGTCAACCGGATGATTTCCATATGGGGGTGTCTGACCACCACCCCAATCCGAGAAAAGTGCATCAAAATCGGCCTTCCGGGAGCCAGGAGTCGGTCCCTGGTTCTCCTAATGTCAACCGGATGATTTCCATATGGGGGTGTCTGACCACCAACCCAATCCGAGAAAAGTGCATCAAAATCGGCCTTCCGGGAGCCAGGAGTCGGTCCCTGGTTCTCATAGTGTCAACCGGATGGTTTCCATATGGGGGTGTCTGACCACCAACCCAATCCGAGAAAAGTGCATCAAAATCGGCCTTCCGGGAGCCAGGAGTCGGTCCCTGGTTCTCATAGTGTCAACCGGATGGTTTCCATATGGGGGTGTCTGACCACCAACCCAATCCGAGAAAAGTGCATCAAAATCGGCCTTCCGGGAGCCAGGAGTCGGTCCCTGGTTCTCATAGTGTCAACCGGATGGTTTCCATATGGGGGTGTCTGACCACCAACCCAATCCGAGAAAAGTGCATCAAAATCGGCCTTCCGTGAGGCAGGAGTCGGCCCCTGGTTCTCCTGTTGTCAACCGGATGATTTCCATATGGGGGTGTCTGACCACCACCCCAATCCGAAAAAAGTGCATCAAATCGGCCTTCCGTGAGCCAGGAGTCGGTCCCTGGTTCTCCTGGTGTCCGCCGGCGGACAACCATGTTGGGGTGTCTGACCACCAACCCAATCCGAGAAAAGTGCATCAAAATCGGCCTTCCGTGAGGCAGGAGTCGGCCCCTGGTTCTCCTGTTGTCAACCGGATGATTTCCATATGGGGGTGTCTGACCACCACCCCAATCCGAAAAAAGTGCATCAAATCGGCCTTCCGTGAGCCAGGAGTCGGTCCCTGGTTCTCCTGGTG
>NW_028163859.1:32500-37500 GCF_964263955.1 Coregonus lavaretus | reverse complement strand
ATGTCAGCAGGGCATGAGGGAGAAGGCCCAAGTGAATAGGTTTGTCTGTGTGTGTCTGTGTGAGTGAGTGAGTGAGTGTGTGTGTGAACCTTTCCCACAGGAGGGCAGCACTGTGCAGGCAGCTCCAATGGAGGCTGGCTGCTCTGTGCCCATGTATTATTTGTTCTCTCTCTCTCTCTCTCTCCCCTTTCTTCTGGCCTGCTGGGTCACTTTTGTGTGTGGAGGGCTGGACTCTGTCTCACCCATCCCAGCCATGGGCACCCAGAATGCCCATGTGTGAGTCAGGAGCCCTCCCCTGGTTCTCCTAGTGAAAATGACCTGTGGCGCCCCCCTGTGGATGGATCTTGGTGGGGGTGCTTGGACCCCTTCTTGGGGTCTCCTCCAAGCCAGCCATGCCGACCATGGGCACCCAAAACCCCCATGTGTGAGTGAACAGCCTCCCCAGTGTACCCATAGTGAAATCAGGCTTAAAGTGACCTGTGGCGCCCCCCTGTGGATGGATCTTGGTGGGGGTGCTTGGACCCCTTCTTGGGGTCTCCTCCAAGCCAGCCATGCCGACCATGGGCACCCAAAACCCCCATGTGTGAGTGAACAGCCTCCCCAGTGTACCCATAGTGAAATCAGGCTTAAAGTGACCTGTGGCGCCCCCCTGTGGATGGATCTTGGTGGGGGTGCTTGGACCCCTTCTTGGGGTCTCCTCCAAGCCAGCCATGCCGACCATGGGCACCCAAAACCCCCATGTGTGAGTGAACAGCCTCCCCAGTGTACCCATAGTGAAATCAGGCTTAAAGTGACCTGTGGCGCCCCCCTGTGGATGGATCTTGGTGGGGGTGCTTGGACCCCTTCTTGGGGTCTCCTCCAAGCCAGCCATGCCGACCATGGGCACCCAAAACCCCCATGTGTGAGTGAACAGCCTCCCCAGTGTACCCATAGTGAAATCAGGCTTAAAGTGACCTGTGGCGCCCCCCTGTGGATGGATCTTGGTGGGGGTGCTTGGACCCCTTCTTGGGGTCTCCTCCAAGCCAGCCATGCCGACCATGGGCACCCAAAACCCCCATGTGTGAGTGAACAGCCTCCCCAGTGTACCCATAGTGAAATCCGGCCTAAAGTGACCTGTGGCGCCCCCCTGTGGATGGATTCGGCTGTGGGTGCTTGGACCCCTTCTTGGGGTCTCCCCCAAGCTGGCCATGCCGACCATGGGCACCCAAAACCCCCATGTGTGAGTGAACAGCCTCCCCTGGGTCCCCATAGTGAAATCCGGCCTAAAGTGACCTGTGGCGCCCCCCTGTGGATGGATTCGGCTGTGGGTGCTTGGACCCCTTCTTGGGGTCTCCCCCAAGCTGGCCATGCCGACCATGGGCACCCAAAACCCCCATGTGTGAGTGAACAGCCTCCCCTGGGTCCCCATAGTGAAATCCGGCCTAAAGTGACCTGTGGCGCCCCCCTGTGGATGGATCTGGATGGGGGTGCTTGGACCCCTTCTTGGGGTCTCCTCCAAGCCAGCCATGCCGACCATGGGCACCCAAAACCCCCATGTGTGAGTGAACAGCCTCCCCTGGGTCCCCATAGTGAAATCAGGCTTAAAATGACATGTGGCGCCCCCCTGTGGATGGATCCGGCTGTGGGGTCTTGTACCCCCTCTTGGGGTCACCCCCAAGCCGGCCATGGGCACCCAAAACCCCCATGTGTGAGTGAACAGCCTCCCCTGTGTCCCCATAGTGAAATCAGGCCTAAAGTGACATGTGGCGCCCCCCTGTGGATGGATCCGGGTGGGGGTGCTTGGACCCCCTCTTGGGGTCTCCCCCAAGCCATGGGCAGCCAAATCCCCCATTTGTGAGTTAAGATCATCCCCTGGTTCCCCTAGTGAAATCAGGCCTAAAATGACCTCTGTGGCGCCCCCCTGTGGATGGATCCGGCTGTGGGGTCTTGGACCCCCTCTTGGGGTCACCCCCAAGCCAGCCATGGGCACCCAAAACCCCCATTTGTGAGTTAAGATCATCCCCTGGTTCCCCTAGTGAAATCAGGCTTAAAATGACATGTGGCGCCCCCCTGTGGATGGATCCGGGTGTGGGGTCTTGGACCCCCTCTTGGGGTCACCCCCAAGCCGGCCAAGGGCACCCAAAACCCCCATGTGTGAGGTAAGAGCCTCCCCTGGTTCTCCTAGTGTCCGCCGGCGGTTTACCATATGGGGGTGTCTGACCACCACCCCAATCCGAGAAAAGTGCATCAAAATCGGCCTCCGTGAGCCAGGAGTCGGTCCCTGGTTCTCATAGTGTCAACCGGATGATTTCCATATGGGGGTGTCTGACCACCAACCCAATCCGAGAAAAGTGCATCAAAATCGGCCTTCCGGGAGCCAGGAGTCGGTCCCTGGTTCTCATAGTGTCAACCGGATGGTTTCCATATGGGGGTGTCTGACCACCAACCCAATCCGAGAAAAGTGCATCAAAATCGGCCTTCCGGGAGCCAGGAGTCGGTCCCTGGTTCTCATAGTGTCAACCGGATGATTTCCATATGGGGGTGTCTGACCACCAACCCAATCCGAGAAAAGTGCATCAAAATCGGCCTTCCGGGAGCCAGGAGTCGGTCCCTGGTTCTCCTAATGTCAACCGGATGGTTTCCATATGGGGGTGTCTGACCACCAACCCAATCCGAGAAAAGTGCATCAAAATCGGCCTTCCGGGAGCCAGGAGTCGGTCCCTGGTTCTCATAGTGTCAACCGGATGATTTCCATATGGGGGTGTCTGACCACCAACCCAATCCGAGAAAAGTGCATCAAAATCGGCCTCCGTGAGCCAGGAGTCGGTCCCTGGTTCTCATAGTGTCAACCGGATGATTTCCATATGGGGGTGTCTGACCACCAACCCAATCCGAGAAAAGTGCATCAAAATCGGCCTTCCGGGAGCCAGGAGTCGGTCCCTGGTTCTCCTAATGTCAACCGGATGATTTCCATATGGGGGTGTCTGACCACCAACCCAATCCGAGAAAAGTGCATCAAAATCGGCCTTCCGGGAGCCAGGAGTCGGTCCCTGGTTCTCATAGTGTCAACCGGATGATTTCCATATGGGGGTGTCTGACCACCAACCCAATCCGAGAAAAGTGCATCAAAATCGGCCTCCGTGAGCCAGGAGTCGGTCCCTGGTTCTCATAGTGTCAACCGGATGATTTCCATATGGGGGTGTCTGACCACCACCCCAATCCGAGAAAAGTGCATCAAAATCGGCCTTCCGGGAGCCAGGAGTCGGTCCCTGGTTCTCCTAATGTCAACCGGATGATTTCCATATGGGGGTGTCTGACCACCAACCCAATCCGAGAAAAGTGCATCAAAATCGGCCTTCCGGGAGCCAGGAGTCGGTCCCTGGTTCTCATAGTGTCAACCGGATGGTTTCCATATGGGGGTGTCTGACCACCAACCCAATCCGAGAAAAGTGCATCAAAATCGGCCTTCCGGGAGCCAGGAGTCGGTCCCTGGTTCTCATAGTGTCAACCGGATGGTTTCCATATGGGGGTGTCTGACCACCAACCCAATCCGAGAAAAGTGCATCAAAATCGGCCTTCCGGGAGCCAGGAGTCGGTCCCTGGTTCTCATAGTGTCAACCGGATGGTTTCCATATGGGGGTGTCTGACCACCAACCCAATCCGAGAAAAGTGCATCAAAATCGGCCTTCCGTGAGGCAGGAGTCGGCCCCTGGTTCTCCTGTTGTCAACCGGATGATTTCCATATGGGGGTGTCTGACCACCACCCCAATCCGAAAAAAGTGCATCAAATCGGCCTTCCGTGAGCCAGGAGTCGGTCCCTGGTTCTCCTGGTGTCCGCCGGCGGACAACCATGTTGGGGTGTCTGACCACCAACCCAATCCGAGAAAAGTGCATCAAAATCGGCCTTCCGTGAGGCAGGAGTCGGCCCCTGGTTCTCCTGTTGTCAACCGGATGATTTCCATATGGGGGTGTCTGACCACCACCCCAATCCGAAAAAAGTGCATCAAATCGGCCTTCCGTGAGCCAGGAGTCGGTCCCTGGTTCTCCTGGTGTCCGCCGGCGGACAACCATGTTGGGGTGTCTGACCACCAACCCAATCCGAGAAAAGTGCATCAAAATCGGCCTTCCGTGAGGCAGGAGTCGGTCCCTGGTTCTCCTGTTGTCAACCGGATGATTTCCATATGGGGGTGTCTGACCACCACCCCAATCCGAAAAAAGTGCATCAAATCGGCCTTCCGTGAGGCAGGAGTCGGTCCCTGGTTCTCCTGGTGTCCGCCGGCGGACAACCATGTTGGGGTGTCTGACCCACAACCCAATCCGACCAAGTGCACCCAAATCGGCCTTCCGTGAGCCAGGAGTCGGTCTCTGGTTCTCCCATCGACCGCCGGCGGTCTTCCATGTGGGGGTGTCTGACCCACAACCCAATCCGACCAAGAGCACCCATGTCGGCCTTGTGTGAGTCAGGAGCCGTTCCCCCTGGTTCTCATTTGGGTTACCATGCACGAAGGGACATAGTGCAATTTCGGCCGATTTTTCCGATTTTTTCAAATAATGTTTAAAAATACTTCCCGATGAGCTAGAGGTCCCAAATTTGGTCTATTATCCTCTTTTATGATGAACTTCCATTACCTAAAAGGGTTTTTCTTAACTCGTATAGGAACATCAACCGTTCTGACCCCTATTTTTTTTTTTCACTTTTCTAACATAATTAAAATATAGTAAAAAATTTCCAAAAACGAATTAATTTATATATAAATGTGCGTCTATTCGTGCCCTTTTGCGCCAAAAAAACCCCATCCTGATTGGACTTTTAGTTTTTGAATTATTAACGTTTTAAGTCGTTTTTTCAAAACCGAAATCGCTGTTTTTTCCCCCAAACGGCGGAGCACAGACAGGCCCAGCGGGTGGCAGGGCTTATGTCGATAATTTGGCCTCTCCCGTAGTAGCCCCACTCGGTTCCAGGTCGGCCAGACAGGTACCGGCGCGATTTTGAAAACCTCGTTTTCAGAGAATAGACTTCC
>NW_028163859.1:17500-22500 GCF_964263955.1 Coregonus lavaretus | reverse complement strand
CAGGCCATCCAGGGAGTGAGCTGCAGTCTCAGGCCGAGTGAGAGAGGGGTTTCACTGGGCATGGAGTGTAGAGATGGAGGCAATGAGCTCCAGAGGTCACAAAGGTCAATGTGGGCCTGCATGGCTGTCAGCAGGGCCACAGAGAGAAGGCCCAAGTGAATAGGTGTGTCTGTGTGAGTGAGTGAACCTGTCTCATAGGGGGGCAGAGCAGGCATCCCCTTTGGGGGCTGTCTGCTCTGTCCCCCTTTTTTTTTGGCCTCCTATACCTCTGGAGGTCAAGGGAGTAAGCTGTACTCTCAAGCCCATGTGAGAGAGGCTTTTAATGGGAAGAGAGAGTTTAAAAAGAGGCATGTAGCTCCAGAGGTCACAAAGGTCAATGTGGGCCTGCATGGATGTCAGCAGGGCATGAGGGAGAAGGCCCAAGTGAATAGGTGTGTCTGTGTGAGTGAGTGAACCTGTCCTCATAGGGGGGCAGAGCAGGCATCCCCTTTGGGGGCTGTCTGCTCTGTCCCCCTTTTTTTTTGGCCTCCTATACCTCTGGAGGTCAAGGGAGTAAGCTGTACTCTCAAGCCCATGGGAGAGAGGGTTTTAATAGGGAGAGAGTGATTAAAAAGAGGCATGGTGCTCCAGGGGAGTGAGCTGTACTCTCATGCCCATGGGAGATGCCCTTTACTAGGCAGGGAGTTTAGAACAAGGTGCATGGAGCTCCAGAGGTCACAAAGGTCAATGTGGGCCTGCATGGATGTCAGCAGGGCATGAGGGAGAAGGCCCAAGTGAATAGGTTTGTCTGTGTGTGTCTGTGTGAGTGAGTGAGTGAGTGTGTGTGTGAACCTTTCCCACAGGAGGGCAGCACTGTGCAGGCAGCTCCAATGGAGGCTGGCTGCTCTGTGCCCATGTATTATTTGTTCTCTCTCTCTCTCTCTCTCCCCTTTCTTCTGGCCTGCTGGGTCACTTTTGTGTGTGGAGGGCTGGACTCTGTCTCACCCATCCCAGCCATGGGCACCCAGAATGCCCATGTGTGAGTCAGGAGCCCTCCCCTGGTTCTCCTAGTGAAAATGACCTGTGGCGCCCCCCTGTGGATGGATCTTGGTGGGGGTGCTTGGACCCCTTCTTGGGGTCTCCTCCAAGCCAGCCATGCCGACCATGGGCACCCAAAACCCCCATGTGTGAGTGAACAGCCTCCCCAGTGTACCCATAGTGAAATCAGGCTTAAAGTGACCTGTGGCGCCCCCCTGTGGATGGATCTTGGTGGGGGTGCTTGGACCCCTTCTTGGGGTCTCCTCCAAGCCAGCCATGCCGACCATGGGCACCCAAAACCCCCATGTGTGAGTGAACAGCCTCCCCAGTGTACCCATAGTGAAATCAGGCTTAAAGTGACCTGTGGCGCCCCCCTGTGGATGGATCTTGGTGGGGGTGCTTGGACCCCTTCTTGGGGTCTCCTCCAAGCCAGCCATGCCGACCATGGGCACCCAAAACCCCCATGTGTGAGTGAACAGCCTCCCCAGTGTACCCATAGTGAAATCAGGCTTAAAGTGACCTGTGGCGCCCCCCTGTGGATGGATCTTGGTGGGGGTGCTTGGACCCCTTCTTGGGGTCTCCTCCAAGCCAGCCATGCCGACCATGGGCACCCAAAACCCCCATGTGTGAGTGAACAGCCTCCCCAGTGTACCCATAGTGAAATCAGGCTTAAAGTGACCTGTGGCGCCCCCCTGTGGATGGATCTTGGTGGGGGTGCTTGGACCCCTTCTTGGGGTCTCCTCCAAGCCAGCCATGCCGACCATGGGCACCCAAAACCCCCATGTGTGAGTGAACAGCCTCCCCAGTGTACCCATAGTGAAATCCGGCCTAAAGTGACCTGTGGCGCCCCCCTGTGGATGGATTCGGCTGTGGGTGCTTGGACCCCTTCTTGGGGTCTCCCCCAAGCTGGCCATGCCGACCATGGGCACCCAAAACCCCCATGTGTGAGTGAACAGCCTCCCCTGGGTCCCCATAGTGAAATCCGGCCTAAAGTGACCTGTGGCGCCCCCCTGTGGATGGATTCGGCTGTGGGTGCTTGGACCCCTTCTTGGGGTCTCCCCCAAGCTGGCCATGCCGACCATGGGCACCCAAAACCCCCATGTGTGAGTGAACAGCCTCCCCTGGGTCCCCATAGTGAAATCCGGCCTAAAGTGACCTGTGGCGCCCCCCTGTGGATGGATCTGGATGGGGGTGCTTGGACCCCTTCTTGGGGTCTCCTCCAAGCCAGCCATGCCGACCATGGGCACCCAAAACCCCCATGTGTGAGTGAACAGCCTCCCCTGGGTCCCCATAGTGAAATCAGGCTTAAAATGACATGTGGCGCCCCCCTGTGGATGGATCCGGCTGTGGGGTCTTGTACCCCCTCTTGGGGTCACCCCCAAGCCGGCCATGGGCACCCAAAACCCCCATGTGTGAGTGAACAGCCTCCCCTGTGTCCCCATAGTGAAATCAGGCCTAAAGTGACATGTGGCGCCCCCCTGTGGATGGATCCGGGTGGGGGTGCTTGGACCCCCTCTTGGGGTCTCCCCCAAGCCATGGGCAGCCAAATCCCCCATTTGTGAGTTAAGATCATCCCCTGGTTCCCCTAGTGAAATCAGGCCTAAAATGACCTCTGTGGCGCCCCCCTGTGGATGGATCCGGCTGTGGGGTCTTGGACCCCCTCTTGGGGTCACCCCCAAGCCAGCCATGGGCACCCAAAACCCCCATTTGTGAGTTAAGATCATCCCCTGGTTCCCCTAGTGAAATCAGGCTTAAAATGACATGTGGCGCCCCCCTGTGGATGGATCCGGGTGTGGGGTCTTGGACCCCCTCTTGGGGTCACCCCCAAGCCGGCCAAGGGCACCCAAAACCCCCATGTGTGAGGTAAGAGCCTCCCCTGGTTCTCCTAGTGTCCGCCGGCGGTTTACCATATGGGGGTGTCTGACCACCACCCCAATCCGAGAAAAGTGCATCAAAATCGGCCTCCGTGAGCCAGGAGTCGGTCCCTGGTTCTCATAGTGTCAACCGGATGATTTCCATATGGGGGTGTCTGACCACCAACCCAATCCGAGAAAAGTGCATCAAAATCGGCCTCCGTGAGCCAGGAGTCGGTCCCTGGTTCTCATAGTGTCAACCGGATGATTTCCATATGGGGGTGTCTGACCACCACCCCAATCCGAGAAAAGTGCATCAAAATCGGCCTTCCGGGAGCCAGGAGTCGGTCCCTGGTTCTCCTAATGTCAACCGGATGATTTCCATATGGGGGTGTCTGACCACCAACCCAATCCGAGAAAAGTGCATCAAAATCGGCCTTCCGGGAGCCAGGAGTCGGTCCCTGGTTCTCATAGTGTCAACCGGATGGTTTCCATATGGGGGTGTCTGACCACCAACCCAATCCGAGAAAAGTGCATCAAAATCGGCCTTCCGGGAGCCAGGAGTCGGTCCCTGGTTCTCATAGTGTCAACCGGATGGTTTCCATATGGGGGTGTCTGACCACCAACCCAATCCGAGAAAAGTGCATCAAAATCGGCCTTCCGGGAGCCAGGAGTCGGTCCCTGGTTCTCATAGTGTCAACCGGATGGTTTCCATATGGGGGTGTCTGACCACCAACCCAATCCGAGAAAAGTGCATCAAAATCGGCCTTCCGTGAGGCAGGAGTCGGCCCCTGGTTCTCCTGTTGTCAACCGGATGATTTCCATATGGGGGTGTCTGACCACCACCCCAATCCGAAAAAAGTGCATCAAATCGGCCTTCCGTGAGCCAGGAGTCGGTCCCTGGTTCTCCTGGTGTCCGCCGGCGGACAACCATGTTGGGGTGTCTGACCACCAACCCAATCCGAGAAAAGTGCATCAAAATCGGCCTTCCGTGAGGCAGGAGTCGGCCCCTGGTTCTCCTGTTGTCAACCGGATGATTTCCATATGGGGGTGTCTGACCACCACCCCAATCCGAAAAAAGTGCATCAAATCGGCCTTCCGTGAGCCAGGAGTCGGTCCCTGGTTCTCCTGGTGTCCGCCGGCGGACAACCATGTTGGGGTGTCTGACCACCAACCCAATCCGAGAAAAGTGCATCAAAATCGGCCTTCCGTGAGGCAGGAGTCGGTCCCTGGTTCTCCTGTTGTCAACCGGATGATTTCCATATGGGGGTGTCTGACCACCACCCCAATCCGAAAAAAGTGCATCAAATCGGCCTTCCGTGAGGCAGGAGTCGGTCCCTGGTTCTCCTGGTGTCCGCCGGCGGACAACCATGTTGGGGTGTCTGACCCACAACCCAATCCGACCAAGTGCACCCAAATCGGCCTTCCGTGAGCCAGGAGTCGGTCTCTGGTTCTCCCATCGACCGCCGGCGGTCTTCCATGTGGGGGTGTCTGACCCACAACCCAATCCGACCAAGAGCACCCATGTCGGCCTTGTGTGAGTCAGGAGCCGTTCCCCCTGGTTCTCATTTGGGTTACCATGCACGAAGGGACATAGTGCAATTTCGGCCGATTTTTCCGATTTTTTCAAATAATGTTTAAAAATACTTCCCGATGAGCTAGAGGTCCCAAATTTGGTCTATTATCCTCTTTTATGATGAACTTCCATTACCTAAAAGGGTTTTTCTTAACTCGTATAGGAACATCAACCGTTCTGACCCCTATTTTTTTTTTTCACTTTTCTAACATAATTAAAATATAGTAAAAAATTTCCAAAAACGAATTAATTTATATATAAATGTGCGTCTATTCGTGCCCTTTTGCGCCAAAAAAACCCCATCCTGATTGGACTTTTAGTTTTTGAATTATTAACGTTTTAAGTCGTTTTTTCAAAACCGAAATCGCTGTTTTTTCCCCCAAACGGCGGAGCACAGACAGGCCCAGCGGGTGGCAGGGCTTATGTCGATAATTTGGCCTCTCCCGTAGTAGCCCCACTCGGTTCCAGGTCGGCCAGACAGGTACCGGCGCGATTTTGAAAACCTCGTTTTCAGAGAATAGACTTCCATGGCGGATTGATCCGGGGGTGATGGC
>NW_028163859.1:0-7500 GCF_964263955.1 Coregonus lavaretus | reverse complement strand
CTCAGGCCGAGTGAGAGAGGGTTTCACTGGGCATGGAGTGTAGAGATGGAGGCAATGAGCTCCAGAGGTCACAAAGGTCAATGTGGGCCTGCATGGCTGTCAGCAGGGCCACAGAGAGAAGGCCCAAGTGAATAGGTGTGTCTGTGTGAGTGAGTGAACCTGTCTCATAGGGGGGCAGAGCAGGCATCCCCTTTGGGGGCTGTCTGCTCTGTCCCCCTTTTTTTTTGGCCTCCTATACCTCTGGAGGTCAAGGGAGTAAGCTGTACTCTCAAGCCCATGTGAGAGAGGCTTTTAATGGGAAGAGAGAGTTTAAAAGAGGCATGTAGCTCCAGAGGTCACAAAGGTCAATGTGGGCCTGCATGGATGTCAGCAGGGCATGAGGGAGAAGGCCCAAGTGAATAGGTGTGTCTGTGTGAGTGAGTGAACCTGTCTCATAGGGGGGCAGAGCAGGCATCCCCTTTGGGGGCTGTCTGCTCTGTCCCCCTTTTTTTTGGCCTCCTATACCTCTGGAGGTCAAGGGAGTAAGCTGTACTCTCAAGCCCATGGGAGAGAGGGTTTTAATAGGGAGAGAGTGATTAAAAAGAGGCATGGTGCTCCAGGGGAGTGAGCTGTACTCTCATGCCCATGGGAGATGCCCTTTACTAGGCAGGGAGTTTAGAACAAGGTGCATGGAGCTCCAGAGGTCACAAAGGTCAATGTGGGCCTGCATGGATGTCAGCAGGGCATGAGGGAGAAGGCCCAAGTGAATAGGTTTGTCTGTGTGTGTCTGTGTGAGTGAGTGAGTGAGTGTGTGTGTGAACCTTTCCCACAGGAGGGCAGCACTGTGCAGGCAGCTCCAATGGAGGCTGGCTGCTCTGTGCCCATGTATTATTTGTTCTCTCTCTCTCTCTCTCTCCCCTTTCTTCTGGCCTGCTGGGTCACTTTTGTGTGTGGAGGGCTGGACTCTGTCTCACCCATCCCAGCCATGGGCACCCAGAATGCCCATGTGTGAGTCAGGAGCCCTCCCCTGGTTCTCCTAGTGAAAATGACCTGTGGCGCCCCCCTGTGGATGGATCTTGGTGGGGGTGCTTGGACCCCTTCTTGGGGTCTCCTCCAAGCCAGCCATGCCGACCATGGGCACCCAAAACCCCCATGTGTGAGTGAACAGCCTCCCCAGTGTACCCATAGTGAAATCAGGCTTAAAGTGACCTGTGGCGCCCCCCTGTGGATGGATCTTGGTGGGGGTGCTTGGACCCCTTCTTGGGGTCTCCTCCAAGCCAGCCATGCCGACCATGGGCACCCAAAACCCCCATGTGTGAGTGAACAGCCTCCCCAGTGTACCCATAGTGAAATCAGGCTTAAAGTGACCTGTGGCGCCCCCCTGTGGATGGATCTTGGTGGGGGTGCTTGGACCCCTTCTTGGGGTCTCCTCCAAGCCAGCCATGCCGACCATGGGCACCCAAAACCCCCATGTGTGAGTGAACAGCCTCCCCAGTGTACCCATAGTGAAATCAGGCTTAAAGTGACCTGTGGCGCCCCCTGTGGATGGATCTTGGTGGGGGTGCTTGGACCCCTTCTTGGGGTCTCCTCCAAGCCAGCCATGCCGACCATGGGCACCCAAAACCCCCATGTGTGAGTGAACAGCCTCCCCAGTGTACCCATAGTGAAATCAGGCTTAAAGTGACCTGTGGCGCCCCCCTGTGGATGGATCTTGGTGGGGGTGCTTGGACCCCTTCTTGGGGTCTCCTCCAAGCCAGCCATGCCGACCATGGGCACCCAAAACCCCCATGTGTGAGTGAACAGCCTCCCCAGTGTACCCATAGTGAAATCCGGCCTAAAGTGACCTGTGGCGCCCCCCTGTGGATGGATTCGGCTGTGGGTGCTTGGACCCCTTCTTGGGGTCTCCCCCAAGCTGGCCATGCCGACCATGGGCACCCAAAACCCCCATGTGTGAGTGAACAGCCTCCCCTGGGTCCCCATAGTGAAATCCGGCCTAAAGTGACCTGTGGCGCCCCCTGTGGATGGATTCGGCTGTGGGTGCTTGGACCCCTTCTTGGGGTCTCCCCCAAGCTGGCCATGCCGACCATGGGCACCCAAAACCCCATGTGTGAGTGAACAGCCTCCCCTGGGTCCCCATAGTGAAATCCGGCCTAAAGTGACCTGTGGCGCCCCCCTGTGGATGGATCTGGATGGGGGTGCTTGGACCCCTTCTTGGGGTCTCCTCCAAGCCAGCCATGCCGACCATGGGCACCCAAAACCCCCATGTGTGAGTGAACAGCCTCCCCTGGGTCCCCATAGTGAAATCAGGCTTAAAATGACATGTGGCGCCCCCCTGTGGATGGATCCGGCTGTGGGGTCTTGTACCCCCTCTTGGGGTCACCCCCAAGCCGGCCATGGGCACCCAAAACCCCCATGTGTGAGTGAACAGCCTCCCCTGTGTCCCCATAGTGAAATCAGGCCTAAAGTGACATGTGGCGCCCCCCTGTGGATGGATCCGGGTGGGGGTGCTTGGACCCCCTCTTGGGGTCTCCCCCAAGCCATGGGCAGCCAAATCCCCCATTTGTGAGTTAAGATCATCCCCTGGTTCCCCTAGTGAAATCAGGCCTAAAATGACCTCTGTGGCGCCCCCCTGTGGATGGATCCGGCTGTGGGGTCTTGGACCCCCTCTTGGGGTCACCCCCAAGCCAGCCATGGGCACCCAAAACCCCCATTTGTGAGTTAAGATCATCCCCTGGTTCCCCTAGTGAAATCAGGCTTAAAATGACATGTGGCGCCCCCCTGTGGATGGATCCGGGTGTGGGGTCTTGGACCCCCTCTTGGGGTCACCCCCAAGCCGGCCAAGGGCACCCAAAACCCCCATGTGTGAGGTAAGAGCCTCCCCTGGTTCTCCTAGTGTCCGCCGGCGGTTTACCATATGGGGGTGTCTGACCACCACCCCAATCCGAGAAAAGTGCATCAAAATCGGCCTCCGTGAGCCAGGAGTCGGTCCCTGGTTCTCATAGTGTCAACCGGATGATTTCCATATGGGGGTGTCTGACCACCAACCCAATCCGAGAAAAGTGCATCAAAATCGGCCTTCCGGGAGCCAGGAGTCGGTCCCTGGTTCTCATAGTGTCAACCGGATGGTTTCCATATGGGGGTGTCTGACCACCAACCCAATCCGAGAAAAGTGCATCAAAATCGGCCTTCCGGGAGCCAGGAGTCGGTCCCTGGTTCTCATAGTGTCAACCGGATGATTTCCATATGGGGGTGTCTGACCACCAACCCAATCCGAGAAAAGTGCATCAAAATCGGCCTTCCGGGAGCCAGGAGTCGGTCCCTGGTTCTCCTAATGTCAACCGGATGGTTTCCATATGGGGGTGTCTGACCACCAACCCAATCCGAGAAAAGTGCATCAAAATCGGCCTTCCGGGAGCCAGGAGTCGGTCCCTGGTTCTCATAGTGTCAACCGGATGATTTCCATATGGGGGTGTCTGACCACCAACCCAATCCGAGAAAAGTGCATCAAAATCGGCCTCCGTGAGCCAGGAGTCGGTCCCTGGTTCTCATAGTGTCAACCGGATGATTTCCATATGGGGGTGTCTGACCACCAACCCAATCCGAGAAAAGTGCATCAAAATCGGCCTTCCGGGAGCCAGGAGTCGGTCCCTGGTTCTCCTAATGTCAACCGGATGATTTCCATATGGGGGTGTCTGACCACCAACCCAATCCGAGAAAAGTGCATCAAAATCGGCCTTCCGGGAGCCAGGAGTCGGTCCCTGGTTCTCATAGTGTCAACCGGATGATTTCCATATGGGGGTGTCTGACCACCAACCCAATCCGAGAAAAGTGCATCAAAATCGGCCTCCGTGAGCCAGGAGTCGGTCCCTGGTTCTCATAGTGTCAACCGGATGATTTCCATATGGGGGTGTCTGACCACCACCCCAATCCGAGAAAAGTGCATCAAAATCGGCCTTCCGGGAGCCAGGAGTCGGTCCCTGGTTCTCCTAATGTCAACCGGATGATTTCCATATGGGGGTGTCTGACCACCAACCCAATCCGAGAAAAGTGCATCAAAATCGGCCTTCCGGGAGCCAGGAGTCGGTCCCTGGTTCTCATAGTGTCAACCGGATGGTTTCCATATGGGGGTGTCTGACCACCAACCCAATCCGAGAAAAGTGCATCAAAATCGGCCTTCCGGGAGCCAGGAGTCGGTCCCTGGTTCTCATAGTGTCAACCGGATGGTTTCCATATGGGGGTGTCTGACCACCAACCCAATCCGAGAAAGTGCATCAAAATCGGCCTTCCGGGAGCCAGGAGTCGGTCCCTGGTTCTCATAGTGTCAACCGGATGGTTTCCATATGGGGGTGTCTGACCACCAACCCAATCCGAGAAAAGTGCATCAAAATCGGCCTTCCGTGAGGCAGGAGTCGGCCCCTGGTTCTCCTGTTGTCAACCGGATGATTTCCATATGGGGGTGTCTGACCACCACCCCAATCCGAAAAAAGTGCATCAAATCGGCCTTCCGTGAGCCAGGAGTCGGTCCCTGGTTCTCCTGGTGTCCGCCGGCGGACAACCATGTTGGGGTGTCTGACCACCAACCCAATCCGAGAAAAGTGCATCAAAATCGGCCTTCCGTGAGGCAGGAGTCGGCCCCTGGTTCTCCTGTTGTCAACCGGATGATTTCCATATGGGGGTGTCTGACCACCACCCCAATCCGAAAAAAGTGCATCAAATCGGCCTTCCGTGAGCCAGGAGTCGGTCCCTGGTTCTCCTGGTGTCCGCCGGCGGACAACCATGTTGGGGTGTCTGACCACCAACCCAATCCGAGAAAAGTGCATCAAAATCGGCCTTCCGTGAGGCAGGAGTCGGTCCCTGGTTCTCCTGTTGTCAACCGGATGATTTCCATATGGGGGTGTCTGACCACCACCCCAATCCGAAAAAAGTGCATCAAATCGGCCTTCCGTGAGGCAGGAGTCGGTCCCTGGTTCTCCTGGTGTCCGCCGGCGGACAACCATGTTGGGGTGTCTGACCCACAACCCAATCCGACCAAGTGCACCCAAATCGGCCTTCCGTGAGCCAGGAGTCGGTCTCTGGTTCTCCCATCGACCGCCGGCGGTCTTCCATGTGGGGGTGTCTGACCCACAACCCAATCCGACCAAGAGCACCCATGTCGGCCTTGTGTGAGTCAGGAGCCGTTCCCCCTGGTTCTCATTTGGGTTACCATGCACGAAGGGACATAGTGCAATTTCGGCCGATTTTTCCGATTTTTCAAATAATGTTTAAAAATACTTCCCGATGAGCTAGAGGTCCCAAATTTGGTCTATTATCCTCTTTTATGATGAACTTCCATTACCTAAAAGGGTTTTTCTTAACTCGTATAGGAACATCAACCGTTCTGACCCCTATTTTTTTTTTTCACTTTTCTAACATAATTAAAATATAGTAAAAAATTTCCAAAAACGAATTAATTTATATATAAATGTGCGTCTATTCGTGCCCTTTTGCGCCAAAAAAACCCCATCCTGATTGGACTTTTAGTTTTTGAATTATTAACGTTTTAAGTCGTTTTTTCAAAACCGAAATCGCTGTTTTTTCCCCCAAACGGCGGAGCACAGACAGGCCCAGCGGGTGGCAGGGCTTATGTCGATAATTTGGCCTCTCCCGTAGTAGCCCCACTCGGTTCCAGGTCGGCCAGACAGGTACCGGCGCGATTTGAAAACTCGTTTTCAGAGAATAGACTTCCATGGCGGATTGATCCGGGGGTGATGGCAAACCTCTCGGCCTGTGCGGATATTGGGAATCGGGCATGTTTGAGGGTTCTGGGTCCCTCAGAACCATGGTTCCAACGCTCCGAAGTGGACCATACCTCCAGGGACCTACTGGCCGTTCCCATGCCCAGGGGAAGGCCCGGTTTCGGCTACCTCATGTCCCCATGGCCCCTCTCTGTCGTGAAGCACCCGTACACGTCCGATTGATCCGGGGGTGATGGCAAACCTCTCGGCCCGTGCGGTTGTTGGTAAATGGGCTTTTTTGAGGGTTCTGGGTCCCGCAGAACCATGGTTCCAACGCTCCGAAGTGGACCATCCCTCCGGCGACCGACTGGAGGTGCTCATGCCCAGGGCAGGGCCTGGTTTCGGATACCCTCATGTCCCCATGTCCCCTGTCTATTCTCGAACCTGTTTCATATACACTGACCGATTGGCATTCGTTATCCACCTGGGAGGGCCCCTGTCGGCCGGCCTCTGGCCGGTGTTCGGACGGACGGTTCCTCCCGCCCCATGTGGATTCGCCTCTATCGGTGGAGCCCCTTTCGGAGACGGTTCACCCCGCTTCCCCGATATGCTCCGGCCGAGCCTCGCTGAGCGATACCAAGACGACCCGTCTGACCTAGTGGCCCTACGTTGGTGTTCCGGTGCGGGGAGTGGCTCCCCCAGGCAGCGATGCCAGGAGTGATGTCCACCCTATAACGTACCGGCGCCAGAGACACGTGCTTCTCACACCCTGTCGTTGGCTCGGTTGTGCGGTTCCTACTAAACCCTCCAGCTAGAAAGAGACCTCTCGAGCGGTGCCCCGGCACTCGCGGCCCCCCCCGGCCGCGGGCAGTTCAGGGCCTCCCGCTGGGTGTGCGCGTGGATTGCGACCGGGCCTCCACCCCTGACGGGAATTGGACCGTGCCCGGGCCGTCTTCCGCTGAGCGCACCTGGGTACAACTTCTATGTTGTGAGGGGCTACCTGGTTGATCCTGCCAGTAGCATATGCTTGTCTCAAAGATTAAGCCATGCAAGTCTAAGTACACACGGCCGGTACAGTGAAACTGCGAATGGCTCATTAAATCAGTTATGGTTCCTTTGATCGCTCCAACGTTACTTGGATAACTGTGGCAATTCTAGAGCTAATACATGCCAACGAGCGCTGACCTCCGGGGATGCGTGCATTTATCAGACCCAAAACCCATGCGGGGTGCCTTCGGGTGCCCCGGCCGCTTTGGTGACTCTAGATAACCTCGAGCCGATCGCGCGCCCTTTGTGGCGGTGACGTCTCATTCGAATGTCTGCCCTATCAACTTTCGATGGTACTTTCTGTGCCTACCATGGTGACCACGGGTAACGGGGAATCAGGGTTCGATTCCGGAGAGGGAGCCTGAGAACGGCTACCACATCCAAGGAAGGCAGCAGGCGCGCAAATTACCCACTCCCGACTCGGGGAGGTAGTGACGAAAAAATAACAATACAGGACTCTTTCGAGGCCCTGTAATTGGAATGAGTACACTTTAAATCCTTTAACGAGGATCCATTGGAGGGCAAGTCTGGTGCCAGCAGCCGCGGTAATTCCAGCTCCAATAGCGTATCTTAAAGTTGCTGCAGTTAAAAAGCTCGTAGTTGGATCTCGGGATCGAGCTGGCGGTCCGCCGCGAGGCGAGCTACCGCCTGTCCCAGCCCCTGCCTCTCGGCGCCCCCTCGATGCTCTTAACTGAGTGTCCCGCGGGTCCGAAGCGTTTACTTTGAAAAAATTAGAGTGTTCAAAGCAGGCCCGGTCGCC
>NW_028163860.1:0-18134 GCF_964263955.1 Coregonus lavaretus | reverse complement strand
CGAGAGAGAGAGAGAGAGCGCGAGAGAGAGAGGAAGAGAGAGAGAAATAGGAGAAAGAGACAGATGAGAAAGAGAGAGAGAGGAGAAAGAGAGAGAGTGGAGCGAGAGGAGAGAGAAAGAAAGATAGACGAGAAAGAGAGAGAGAAAGAGAGAGAGGAAAAAAGAGAGAGAGAGAGAGAGATAGAGAGAGAGAGAGAGGAGAAAGAGAGAGGAGGAGAGAGAGAGAGAAAGAGAGAGGAGAAAGAGAGAGAGTGAGAGAGAGGAGAAAGAGAGAGGAGTAAAAGAGAGAGAGAGAGAGAAAGAGAGTAGAAAGAGAGAGAGAGACAGATAGGAGAAAGAGAGAGAGATAGAGAGAGAGAGAGAAAGAGAGAGAGAGGAGAAGGAGAGAGAGAGAGAAAGAGAGAGAGAGATAGAGAGAAATAGAGAGGAGAAAGAGAGAGAGTGAGAGAGAGAGGAGAAAGAGAGAGAGGAGTAAAAGAGAGATAGAGAGAGAGAGAGGATAGAGAGGGAGAGAGAGAGAGGAGAAAGAGAGAGAGAGAGAGAGAGAGAGAGAGAGAGAGAGAGAGAGAGAGAGAAGAGAGAGAGATAGAAAGAGAGACTACAGCACTATTCATCCTTGTGGCTGATTTGATGCTATCATACCCAATGATAGCACCCACTGCTAATCTACATTCTTCCACTGAACACTCGGCCGCAGCAGGAATCTTAACTCCATGCTGCCGACTAAGTTTTTTAAACTCCAAACTTCCGCGAGTGGTCATTGCAACCAGCCCCACCCGCTGGTTGTGCCCTTGCGAAAAACAACCTCAACGATCCCACCACCCCTATACGTGCTTAGTGATAGTTAGACAAGATAACCTTAAAAAAAATGAACTATTCAATATATATATACAGTATATATACACTGCTCAAAAAAGGGAACACTAAAATAACACATCCTAGATCTGAATGAATGAAATAATCTTATTAAATACTTTTTTCTTTACATAATTGAATGTGCTGACAGACAAAATCACACAAAAATGATCAATGGAAATCAAATTTATCAACCCATGGAGGTCTGGATTTGGAGTCACCCTCAAAATTAATGTGGAAACCCACACTACAGGCTGATCCAACTTCGATGTAATGTCCTTAAAACAAGTCAAAATGAGGCTCACTAGTGTGTGTGGCCTCCACGTGCCTGTATGACCTCCCTACAACGCCTGGGCATGCTCCTGATGAGGTGGCGGATGGTCTCCTGAGGGATCTCCTCCCAGACCTGGCCTAAAGCATCCGCCAACTCCTGGACAGTCTGTGGTGCAACGTGGCGTTGGTGGATGGAGCGAGACATGACGTCCCAGATGTGCTCAATTGGATTCAGGGCTGGGGAACGGGCGGGCCAGTCCATAGCATCAATGCCTTCCTCTTGCAGGAACTGTTGACACACTCCAGCCACATGAGGTCTAGCATTGTCTTGCATTAGGAGGAACCCAGGGCCAACCGCACCAGCATATGGTCTCACAAGGGGTCTGAGGATCTCATCTCGGTACCTAATGGCAATCAGGCTACCTCTGGCGAGCACATGGAGGGCTGTGGCCCCCCCAAAGAAATGCCACCCCACAACATGACTGACCCACCGCCAAACCGGTCATGCTGGAGGATGTTGCAGGCAGCAGAACGTTCTCCACGGCGTCTCCAGACTCTGTCACGTCTGTCACGTGCTCAGTGTGAACCTGCTTTCATCTGTGAAGAGCACAGGGCGCCAGTGGCGAATTTGCAAATCTTGGTGTTGTCTGGCAAATGCCAAACGTCCTGCACGGTGTTGGGCTGTAAGCACAATCCCCACCTGTGGACGTCGGGCCCTCATACCACCCTCATGGAGTCTGTTTCTGACCGTTTGAGCAGACACATGCACATTTGTGGCCTGCTGGAGGTCATTTTGCAGGGCTCTGGCAGTGCTCCTCCTACTCCTCCTTGCACAAAGGCGGAGGTAGCAGTCCTGCTGCTGGGTTGTTGCCCTCCTACGGCCTCCTCCACGTCTCCTGATGCACTGGCCTGTCTCCTGGTAGCGCCTCCATGCTCAGGACACTACGCTGACAGACACAGCAAACCTTCTTGCCACAGCTCGCATTGATGTGCCATCCTGGATGAGCTGCACTACCTGAGCCAGAATTCCAGTCGCTCTCACAATAACTCCTGCTTCACGACTCACTCCCAGCATGCACTCCGATGAGAGAGAGAGGAGAAAGAGACAGAGGAGAAAGAGAGAGAGAGGAGAAAGAGAGAGAGAGGCGAAAGAGAGAGAGAGAGTGAGAGTGAGAGTGAGAGGAGAGAGAGAAAAAGAGAGGACAAAGAGAGAGAGAGAGAGAGAGAGAGAGAGAGAGAGAGAGAGAGGAGAAAGAGAGAGAGAAAGAGAGAGAGAAAGAGAGGAGAAAGAGAGGAGAAAGAGAGAAAGAGAGAAAGAGAGAGAGAGAGAGAGAGAGAGAGAGAGAAAAGAGAGGAGAAAGAGAGAGACTGAGAGAGGAGAAAGACAGAGAGAGGAGTAAGAGAGAGAGAGAGAGAATGAGAGGAGAAAGAGAGAAAAATGAGTAAGAGAGAGAGAGAGAGAGAGAATGAGAGGAGAAAGAGAGAGAGAGAGAGAAAGAGAGAGAGGAGAAAGAGAAAGAGATAGAGGAGAAAGAGCGAGAGAGAGGAAGAGAGTGAGGAGAAAGAGAGAGAGAGAAAAAGGAGAAAGAGAGAGAGCGAGAGAGTGAGAGAGAGAGAGAGAGAGAGAGAGAGAGAGAGAGAGAGAGAGAGTTTTTTGAGTTTGAAATAATCTTTTTTGGGTCTGGGAGCCCACCACACAAATACTCATACAAAACCGTATTTACACATCAATTAAAAACACAACTCCAATTCCTCCTCCACAGTAACTGAACACAACAGCCTCTGAATACCCCATATACTCATAAACAGATCAATATTGTTGACAAGTTTATAATAGGCAAACTCAACCCTTAGTCTTGCTGCCAACATTCAGTCCAGCATTCCCACCACATCCACAGACCCCTGTCCCCGAATACTGTTCTTTCGGGTCTTCCTGTCACGGTTTCGGCCGAGGCTGCCTCTCTCCCTTGTTCGGGCAGGCTTCGGCGTTCGTTGTCTCCGGAATACTAGCTGCCACCGTTGAATGTTTCATGTTCGTTTGCTTTTGTCTGATTGTTGTCACACCTGTTTTCATTTAGTGTCATTAGTGTCCTATTTAGTTCTCGTTGTGTTTGTCAGGTGTTGTGTGTTATTGATTTTTGTCAGTCGTGTATTTCGCTCGGTTGAGCTTCTCTCCACTGCGCTGGAGTTATTACGCACTTGTTTTGTGCGCTGTTGTTTCATTTTCGCCTTCGTGCGTATTTCGCCTTCGGGCAAGTGTTGTCCGTTTGCCGTGTTTTGGCATTAATACAAGTCTGTTGGATTATCCGTCTGCGTCCTGCGTTTGATTCCACCACTGCACCTACAGCACGCGTTGACACTTCCATATGGCTAATTTTGCTGCCCCTAACACAAAATTAAGCAACACAACTACACCTTTCTGACTAAACCTGTACTTTGGCCCAAATATATACAGTTGGGAAGAGAAAACCTCTCCCAGAGCTGAGAACCAATTAGTGATCAGGTCAATCATCCCGACCAACCTGGGACACTGTAAAAACAGATGTGCCAGAGTTTCAGACTGAGCACAGAATGGACACCCCTCCCCAACAGTAGGATCCAGGTGTACCAGATGCATGTTGGTGGCTATGGCTCCATGTATTATCCTCCATTGGAGGTCAGCTGTCCTCTTATCAATAGGCAGTTTGTATAATGTTCGCCAACAGCCTTTTGGGGAGGCACCTGGACCAAGCACACCCGCCCACCTCGTCGATTTTACCCCTTCCAGGGAAGAGGCATGGGACACCTTTACACATATTCTGTACATGGCCTTCTTTCCCACCTCCTTGAACTCCCCCAGCTCCGGGGTATCGAAGGAAAGCAGCATCCCCACGTCCTCCTCGAATGCCCCCGCCGCAGCACTAACAATCAGTGCAGGGAACACATAATCCAGACCCTCCTTCCACCGATCAGAATTGGAAGTGTCAGTCACATACTGCAGATGAAGTACTGGCAAGGAATCACAGACCTCAGCGACGACCTTCCTCAGTAGGCGAGACGATCGGATCCCCGCTCTTTCTCTCAGCTCCGCCAACGACCTATTCCTGTTCCACATCAGATGACCCAGCTTAGTACACCCCACGCCTAACAGGCATGAACGTAGGCTAGCTGAACCCAGAACACGGGACTGGATGGCAGTGTTGTGAAAAAGAGGCTCTTCAAAAAGCCACATCCCTGGTGGCGTGCAGGCCTTACGGGACTTGACCAGAACTCTCCAAGCCTGCATAACAGACTCATAAAATGGAGTCAGGCCAGGCAACTCACCCCCCTACAGCTTTAAGAGGAAAAGGTGCTTGTCTAAGCCCAAACAGCCCGCTCTCCTCATCAATGCGTAGGCTGTGTCAACCCAGCTAGAACCGTCACTGTACAACAGTCTCTGGGCTGCTTGAAGCCGGAAAGCCATGATCCTGGAAGAAATGTCCACCAGGCCTTGCCCACCCTCGTGCAGTGGCAGGTACAGGGCTGAATTCTTAATCCAATGTTGTCCAGACCAGAATAAGTTGACAAGGGTCCTCTGAAGCTCTTGTATCAGACCCTTTGGTGGCTGTAAAATCATTAGTCTGTGCCACAGGGTAGAGGCAACTAGGTTATTAGCTACCAGTACCCTTCCCCTATAAGACAGCTGGGGCAGCACCCATTTCCATCTTGACAGTCTGGCACACACTTTCTCCACTACACCCTCCCAGTTCTTTTTCTGAAAGACATCGGAGCCTAGAAAACCCCCCAAAGTCTTCATCCCATCTCTGCCCCACTGAAGCCCCCCATGTAACCGTGGAGCGGACCCCATCTGAAGCTGGCCTGCCCACAGCGCTTCACTCTTTCCCCAATTGACTCTAGCTGAGGAGGCCCCCTCATACACCTTTAAGGCGTCTGAGAGAACCTTAACATCCTCACCCACTGTAATAAAAACTGTCACGTCATCTGCATACGCAGACAGTGCTATAGTGGGACCCTTCATCACACCTGGCACAGAGAAACCAGTAAGCTTCGCTCTTAAAAAACAAAGCATTGGTTCAATCGCCAGACTGTATAACTGCCCTGAAATTGGGCATCCCTGCCTGATGCCCCTTTGGACAGGGATGGGACAACTCAAACCACCCCCCACCTTCACCATACACGAGGCCCCAGCATACAGTAAATTCATCCAAGACAAAAAAACATCCCCAAACCCAAAGGCTTTCATTGTTTTAAACAAGTACTGGTGGTCCACACGATCAAAAGCCTTCTCCTGATCCAAAGAAAGTAAACCCACATTTACAACAGACAGTTTACAAATGTCCAAAACATCTCTTATTAGAAACAAGTTGTCAACAATAGAGCGATCAGGTACACAGTAGGACTGGTCCTTGTGGACCAACAATCCCAGATACTCTTTCAACCTGTTTGAGAGACATTTAGAAACAATGTTATATTCTGCACACAGCAAAGCAACAGGTCTCCAATTTTTTATGAGAGCCAAATCCCCCTTTTTTGGCAACAGTGAAAGTACCGCACGTTGACAAGATACAGGAAGAGAGCCCTCATGAAAAGATTCACACACCACTTCATAAAAATCCTCCACAATAGACCCCCAAAAGTGCTTATAAAACTCAGATGGTAAACCATCAATGCCAGGGGCTCGGCCTGTTGAGAGCTGCATAACTGCTGTGGACAGCTCTTGCAGTGTAATGTCAGAGTCCAATGCGACTCTTTGCTCAGGTCCCAATTGAGGAAGACCGTGTAACAACTGTTCAGTACACAGAGAGTCACAATCCTCCGCCTTATAGAGGGCAGAATAGAAATCCACGGCATGTTGACGCATTTCACTGTCATCCGTGGTCACCTTCCCATCAGGGAGACGAAGGCAGACCATCTGTTTACGTTGCAATGTCGACTGTCTTAGGTTAAATAAAAAAGCACTAGGAGCATCCATATCCTTGAGGGAAGCGAAACGAGACCTAATCAAGGCACCCTTCACTCTTTCATGCAGAAACGACCTCAATTCATGTTTCTTGTCCTGTAAGTTCATGACTAGTCCGGGGTCATTCTGAGTCAGCAACTTCAATTCAATAGATTTAATGTTCTGCTCAAGGGCGCTGATAGTCTCTTTAACTTCAATTCGAGACAGAGCAGTATACTGTTGACAAAATAATCGTATTTGGGCCTTCCCAACCTCCCACCATTGTCTCAAGGACTCAAAATTCCCTTTTGTAACCCTCCATTTTTCCCAAAACAACAAAAACATTTCACAAAACATGACATCATGTAACAATTTAACATTAAAATACCAATAAGATGATGACCTTCGTGGACAGGACAAGTGAATATCAACAGTGACAATATGGTGATCAGAGAAACCCACAGGAGTAATGTCACACCTTCCAACCCTACCACAGTATTGCTCAGATACATACAACCTGTCTAACCTTGCTGCACTGACATGACATTCATTAACTTTTAGCCACATCAGAAAGCTCAAACTCAGTTAATAGACCAGACAGACAAATTGCTGACCGCAGGTGAAGTTCTTCAGCGGTGCGATCAACAGTAAAATCCACTGTACAGTTCCAGTCCCCCCCTAAAACCATACACCCCTCTTGGTCACACTGTCTTAAGGTTTCCTTTATTTTATCAAAACCAACAATACGCTCTGTACCCTCATTAGGAGCATAAACATAAAAAAAAAAAAAAAAAAAAACATAACATCCACCTTGACCAATAAAACCCGACCCTTGACAATCTCTGTTGTAGATACCACAGTCACCCCTAAGCCTGAAGAAAACAAGATTGCCACCCCAGCACTGAAATTAGTACCATGACTGAGTATATGCTGCCCCTCCCACCACATACCCCAGTCAACCTCATTTTCCTCATCACTATGTGTCTCCTGTAGGAAAACTACATTAAGCCTTTTCTGTTTTATTACTTCTAATACCCAAGCCCTCTTATTCCTGTCCCTTCCTCCATTAATATTGAGAGAACCTACCCTTAGTACCTCCATATAGAAAAGGAAAAGGAAAAGCAGAAGACACCACAGAGAAACCAGACAAAGAGAATAGAACACCCTATGAGGCATAATCATCATCATTATTTAAATTTTCTCTTAACCTGACCACGTTTCCCACCACCTTTTGCTGCTGCAACAGCAGTAACAAATTTCCTCAAGCGAAACCGCTTCTTCTCACTCAACTGGTCTAACCCCACCGTCTTCTGTAACATCACAGCTGACCTCACAAACTTATCAACATCCAAATAATCTGCCAATTTGACAGATTTCCCAAAAGTCTGATCCAGAAACCCATTTACCTCCTCTAGATCGTAAATTGAGTCCTCACCAGCTGATATCGTATCAAGAGAGATATCCATATCCTTCTCCTGATCCTCCTCAACTGAGGCCACAGACCACTGACTCCCCTCTACCACATCCCTTTCAACACTCCCCACTTGCACCCCATCACTCGTACCAGGCATCTCCTCCACTACCTGGGAGACTAGCCCCACCTGAACCCCATTACTCGTAGTGGACATCTCCTCCACTACCTGGGAGACTAGCCCCACCTGAACCCCATTACTCGTAGTGGGCATCTCCTCCACTACCTGGGAGACTAGCCCCACCTGAACCCCATTACTCGTAGTGGGCATCTCCTCCACTACCTGGGAGACTAGCCCCCCCTGTACCCCAGCACTCATAGTGGGCATCTCCTCCACTACCTGGGAGACTAGCCCCCCCTGTACCCCAGCACTCATAGTGGGCATCTCCTCCACTACCTGGGAGATGAGCTCCACATGAACCCTCTCCTGTAACCCATTACTTGTAGTGGGCATCTCCTCCACTACCTGGGAGATTAGCTCCACATGTACCCCCTCCTGTACCACAGCACTCGTACTGGGCACCTCCTCACCAGTCTGAGGAAATGGCCCTTCAGATCCATCCTTACCTTCTACAACAAAAATGTTCCGCTGCATAACATTTCCCTCTGGTACAAGTTGCACCTCTGTGCCCCCAACACGGACAACTTGTTCCTCAGCAACAGATGCGTGTGGCTGCTCTACCACTGTCAGCCCACCTCTTCCTACATCAGTGGGCCCAGGCGTTACGAGGACCACCTGCGCCCCTCCCTCTGCCTTCTCCCTTTTCGGGCAAGCATGTCGCTTATGACCAACATCCCCACACTCAAAACACTGTTGACTACCTGTACTAGTATAAGCCATATACAATCTATTGTCATACTTGACTTTAAACGATAACTCCAAAGTCTGCTCCGGTGAGTCCAAAAACATAAACACCTGTCGCCGAAACGACATTACCTGTTTCAACGCCGGGTGTTTGCAACCCAATGGGACAACCTTAATTGAACTTGCAAACTTCCCAAAGCGCAATAACTTGCGGCTCCAATAGCTCATTTGGAATGAACGGCGGTACATTTGAAATCGTTACCCTTTTTGACGGAGAAAAAAGCGGCGTAACTTGAATAAACATTCCTTTAAGAAGTATGCCATGCTCAACCATACGATCAACAAGGCGCTCTTCTTTAAGAAATACCACCACCGCTTTATTCATCCGTGACGCATAAGCAACATTCTCATATCCTACCTTCTCTCCTACGGCGACCAGAACCTCTTCCACCGTGACAGTAGCTTCAGTAACACACCTAAAGCCGTGCCGAAGTGACAGGGACGGCGTCCCGATTCGGGCCGCCATCCCCACCAAAATCAGGGTAATTTCGACACGAAAAACAATATACTTAATTCTACCACAACAAAAAAATAGAAATAATAACCTTAATCATGCATAGAAGAAAAAAGGATATCACCAAGAAAAGGAAAACCCAGGATATCTAACTCTACACAACACTCGCACTTAGCACTCACTCAAACAATTCCCAGCACGCACCAAACACTCCCAGCATGCAGAGAGAGAGCGAGTGAGAGTGAGAGTGAGAGTGAGAGAGAGAGAGAGAGAGAGAGAGAGAGAGAGAAACAAAGGAGAAAGGGAGGAGTCAGAGGAAGAGAGAGAGAGGTTAAATGAACATCATCATAACCTTTAATGATGGGATGATAGGCTTATTGTTGGTATGAATCAACAACATCCATGTCTACATACACTGTAGATGGAAACGTGTAACATTTCAGATTAGTTTATATCTAATTTATTACATTTGCTTTTGTCTGATGTTTCAGAGGTCAGAGGTCAAGCTGAGTGGAAGAGTGGAAAAGGTTACTGGTTATGATGACATCACTGGTGAGAATTCAGTGATGAAAAGATATTCAGCTGACTGCATGTTAATCTGTCAGCCCTATCTCTGTTGACATCTCCCTCTCTCTACTCCTCTTCTCTCTCACTCTCCATCTCCCCTCCCCTCCTCCTCTGTCCCATAGCCGCAGGAAGTAGTTTGGGGGTGTAGAAATACAGCTAAACCCAGGGTATGGTTAAATGGGGTGTGTAGAAATACAGCTAAACCTAGGGTATGGTTAAATGGGGTGTGTAGAAATACAGCTAAACCCAGGGTATGGCTAAATGGGGTGTGTAGAAATACAACTAAACCTAGGGTATGGCTAAATGGGGTGTGTAGAAATATAGCTAAACCTAGGGTATGGCTAAATGGGGTGTGTAGAAATACAGCTAAATCTAGTGTATGGCTAAATGGGGTGTGTAGAAACACAGCTAAACCTAGTCTTTGGCTAAATGGGGTGTGTAGAAATACAGCTAAACCTAAGGGTATGGCTAAATGGGGTGGGTAGAAATACAGCTGGCTGAGAGGGCCCTAGTGGAGCAACATGGCTGAGAGGGCCCTAGTGGAGCCACCTGGCTGAGAGCACCCTAGTGGAGCCAGCTGGCTGAGAGGCCTAGTGGAGCCAGCTAGTTTATATTTCATTTACAGTGTATTGACCGACGGCCTATACAGGTCAGGACTGATACACTCATTTTTTTATATATATTTTTTTATATAGTTAAATTATTAACATTTCAAATGACTTTCTCTTTTAAAACTTTTGTGTGAATAAAGTTTACTGTTTGTGATTGTTTATTTCACTTGCTTTGTCAATGTTAACATATGTTTCCCATGTCAATGAAACCCCTTTGAATTGAACTGAGAGAGAGACTGAGAGAGAGGGGGAGGGGCAAAAGAGAGGAGAAATGAACATCAACATCACCTTTCATGATGTGATGGAGAAGATAGGCTTATAGTTGGTGTGGTGCAACAACACACGTGATGTGATGGGGAAGATAGGCTTATAGTTGGTATGATGCAATAACACCCATGTGTACACACATTCCCCTTCCGTGGAAAGGTGAACCTGTCTTTGCAGATGAGTTTATATATAATTTAATACCTTTGCTTTTGTCTGTTTTTGAAATCATTAATTTCATAGGTCAGAGGTCAAGCTGAGCCGTCAAGCTGAGCCGTACCAGAGTGGAAGAGTGGAAAAGGTTACTGGTTATGATTAAATCACTGGTGAGAAGTCAGTTATGAAAAGATATTCAGTTGACTGCGTGTTAGTCTGTCAGCCCTATCTCTTTTGACATCTCCCTCTCTCTACTCCTCTTCTCTCTCACTCTCCATCTCCCCTCCCCTCCTCCTCTGTCCAATAGCCACAGGAAGTAGTTTGGGGGTGTAGAAATACAGCTAAACCTAGGGTATGGCCAAATGGGGTGTGTAGAAATACAGCTAAACCTAGGGTATGGCTAAATGGGGTGTGCAGAAATCCCCCCACCAGTTGAAGCTCATTTACTGTATTTAAAAACTCTAAAATACTATTTGGAGAACAGCAAAAACTAACAAAAATTACCCCAGACATGAATTATCACTGCAATATTAGGTTTATATTAGGTTTAAAGGTCTGTGGAATGGAGTGTACAATGTACTACTCAACCTCATCATACTACTCAACCTCCCCATTGACTCATTTAGCCTACTTGTGGAACAGTGCATACAGTGCAATGAAATAGATGCATAATACACGATTCAAAGGCTGACTTCAAATACTGACATCAATGTGAAAGTAACTGGAGCATAAAACAGCTGACTGTGAATGCAAACTATCCCAGATAAATCCTACACATGCATTGAAATAAAAGGCATACATCAAAGGAATTACTTTGGCCTTCAATCAACAAGGATGTATAAAGACAAACAAACTCAACCAAAGAATGAAGAAAATCATGAAATACAAAATGAAAATCTACACATTAAAGGAGAAATCCACACAAAGACACTCATTCCTTTAATTTACAGTGTTAAATAACACTAATATGTGCAAACAATTTTTGTAAACAAATGTTTCATTTTGGCGTTATAATAATGTTGGTAGCAACATGGAAACTCGTTGTGGAAATCTGTTGCAGCTCAAGTAGACTACAAAATCCACAATGCAATGCTCTCTCTATGGGCTATGGTAATAAATTATGTATCATTAAGGCAAAATGTTGGGAAATGTCAAAGGTAAAATATAGTAAACATGATTGACATTTTGTAATCCAGATGCAGCTCAAATACGGAATATAGCCAATACAGTGTGTAAACATGCATTAATGTATGTATGTGTTTTGTTTTTAAGAAAGGGTCTGCCACCAATATGATGAGATTAGGGAAGAGGCCTCATATGGAAAAGCGCCCATGGCCTTTTGGAGTAAACCACATGTGACCTCTGGACGTTGAAAGATAAGGGTAGAGTGGCACTAAAATGAGTTAATAATTTGCCCTAAGGGGAGTGACCTTATATGCTATGTAACATGATTATGCATTTGTGTATAAAAGGGAGCTCTAAGCCAAAGGAAAACAGTTGCTCCATGGAGCAAGCTCGGCTTTGTTATGCGAATAATAAAAGTCTAATTTCTAAATTCACAAGTTGCAGTCTCTTGAGAAATATTTTTAAGTTGACTACTTTTTGAGTCAAATATTTATACAACAGGGCTGGCTACACAAATAATAAAAAGACAATATCAGCGTGTGAAGTAGCTAGCTAGCTGTAAAATCGCCTAAACAAACTGCACAATCAATTTAGGAGTCTACAATCTCCTGCAGATCGATGTCGCTCACAGAGTGGAGTCTAACATTCACAACAGCAGATATACTTGGAGGAGATGGGAAACGTTGCCCATACCAGGTCAATGGGCTGCGCGGTGCATTCTGAGCGATTCTGGGACAAGGAGAGCTCCCTCCTTTCTCTCCCCCTCCACTCCTCTCTCTCCTCACTCCCTCCTCTCTCTCCCCACTCCCTCCTTTCTCTCCCCCTCCCCTCCTCTCTCTCCCCACTCCCTCCTCTCTCTTCCCACTCCCTCCTCTATGTCCCCTCCCCTCCTCTCTCTCCCCACTCCCTACTCTCTCTCCCCACTCCCTCCTTTATCTCCCCCTCCCCTCCTCTCTCTCCCCACTCCCTCCTCTCTCTCCCCACTCCCTCCTCTATGTCCCCTCCCCTACTTCTTCTTTAAGAGGCTACTCTGTCCTCCACTCGTTACCTGTATTAATGGCACCTGTTTGAACTTGTTATCAGTATAAAAGACACCTGTCCACAACCTCAAACAGTCACACTCCAAACTCCACTATGGCCAAGACCAAAGAGCTGTCAAAGGACACCAGAAACAAAATTGTAGACCTGCACCAGGCTGGGAAGACTGAATCTGCAATAGGTAAGCAGCTTGGTTTGAAGAAATCAACTGTGGGAGCAATTATTAGGAAATGGAAGACATACAAGACCACTGATAATCTCCCTCGATCTGGGGCTCCACGCAAGATCTCACCCCGTGGGGTCAAAATGATCACAAGAACGGTGAGAAAAAATCCCAGAACCACACGGGGGGACCTAGTGATTGACCTGCAGAGAGCTGGGACCAAAGTAACAAAGCCTACCATCAGTAACACACTACGCCGCCAGGGACTCAAATCCTGCAGTGCCAGACGTGTCCCCCAGCTTAAGCCAGTACATGTCCAGGCCCTTCTGAAGTTTGCTATAGTGCATTTGGATGATCCAGAAGAGGATTGGGAGAATGTCATATGGTCAGATGAAACCAAAATATAACTTTTTGGTAAAAACTCAACTCGTCGTGTTTGGAAGACAAAGAATGCTGAGTTGCATCCAAAGAACACCATACCTACTGTGAAGCATGGGGGTGGAAACATCATGCTTTGGGGCTGTTTTTCTGCAAAGGGACCAGGACGACTGATCCGTGTAAAGGAAAGAATGAATGGGGGCATGTATCATGAGATTTTGAGTGAAAACCTCCTTCCATCAGCAAGGGCATTGAAGATTAAACGTGGCTGGGTCTTTTAGCATGACAATGATCCCAAACACGCCACCCGGGCAACGAAGGAGTGGCTTCGTAAGAAGCATTTCAAGGTCCTGGAGTGGCCTAGCCAGTCTCCAGATCTCAACCCCATAGAAAATCTTTGGAGGGAGTTGAAAGTCTGTGTTGCCCAGCGACAGCCCCAAAACATCACTGCTCTAGAGGAGATCTGCATGGAGGAATGGGCCAAAATACCAGCAACAGTGTGTGAAAACCTTGTGAAGACTTACAGAAAACATTTGACCTGTGTCATTGCCAACAAAGGGTATATAACAAAGTATTGAGAAAATTTTGTTTTTGACCTAATACTTATTTTCCACCATACATTGCAAATAAATTCATTACAAATCCTACAATGTGATTTTCTGGAGAAAAAAATTCTCATTTTGTCTGTCATAGTTGACGTGTACCTATGATGAAAATGACAGGCCTCTCTCATCTTTTTAAGTGGGAGACTTGCACAATTGGTGGCTGACTAAATACTTTTTTTCCCCACTGTACCTGCTGGAGCGCATACTACGGGTGGGTGTTGCTATGGTGACCAATGAGCTAAGATAAGGCGGGGATTTGCCTAGCAGTGATTTATAGATGGCCTGGAGCCAGTGGGTTTGGCGACGAATATGTAGTGAGGACCAGCCAACAAGAGCGTACAGGTCACAGTGGTGGGTAGTATATGGTGCTTTGGAGACAAAACGGATGGCAGTGTGATAGACTACATACAATTTGCTGAGTAGAGTGTTGGAGGCTATTTTGTAAATGACATTGCCGAAGTCATGGATCGGTAGGATAGTCCGTTTTACGAGGGCAAGTTTGGCAGCATGAGTGAAGGAGGCTTTGTTGCAAAATAGGAAACCGATTCTAGATTTAACTTTGGATTGGAGATTCTTAATGTGAGTCTGGAAGGAGAGTTTACCGTCTAACCAGACACCAAGGTATTTGTAGTTGTCCACATATTCTAAGTCAGACCCGCCGAGTGATTCTAGTCGGGCGGGCGGGTGCAAGCAGCGTTCGATTGAAGAGCATGCATTTAGTTTTACTAGCATTTAAGAGCAGTTGGAGGCTACTGAAGGAGTGTTGTATGGCATTGAAGCTCGTTTGGAGGTTTGTTAACACAGTGTCCAATGAAGGGCCAGATGTATACAAAATGGTGTCGTCTGCGTAGATGTGGATCTGAGAGTCACCAGCAGCAAGGGCGACATCATTGATATACACAGAGAATAGGGTCGGCCTGGGAATTGAACCCTGTGGCACCCCCATAGAGACTGCCATAGGTCCAGACAACAGGCCCTCCGATTTGACACATTGAACTCTAATTGAACACCACTCACTCCTCTCTCTCCCCACTCCCTCCTTTCTCTCCCCACTCCCTCCTCTCTCGCTCCACTCCCTCCTCTCTCGCGCAACTGCCTACTCTCTGTCCCCTCCCCTCCTCTCTCTCCCCACTCCCTCCTCTCTCCTCGTTCTCTCTCCTCTCTCTCTCACACTCTCTCTCTCTCTCTAGTTCTCTCTCTCGTCCTGACATATAGCATCAGGCTTGTTGATCTTGACTCAGGTCACAGACCTCTATCATTGGAACAGACCTGAGTCTGTGACCTGATCACTCACACAACAGAGGACAGAACAGAAAAAGGTCTGATAAACTACAGTTCCTCACAATAAAATGAGAGCTCTTAAGATTGTTTAAAAAGAAAGAGCAGCTCTATACGACATTCAAACTAATTGTTTTGAGCTGATAGGAACTCCAGGTCCAATTCATTAAGACAGGCCTTGGAAGGCATTAAAAAAGTCCCTAGTTGTGGATCTCATCAAGGAGTTAGTCCAAAGTGTCTCAGTGTGGCTTTGTGTAAAGACATTCCCCTGAATGTGTGTGTGTGTGCGGGGTGTGTGTTTTGTGGCATCTAGCATTTACCCCCCCCCCTCCAACAGATGACCAATATAAAATATATCATATATACTCTCTGTCATTTACATAGAGACATATACAATCAATCATTGACACACTGAATATACAACAGTCAGATGCATGACACCATCACAACTTAACTGACATTAGTGCCTGTCCCCAGATGGACAGTTATGCTACAGTAAAGTACATTTACAGGTGATAACGTCATTGTCCTGCTTTGAGACAGATTTTTACTGTCTGCTTTCAGTTGTATTTTCTTTTACTAGCCCTGTAAATGATCATATATCTTACAATATCAAATCATATCTCAGTAACTGTCACAAGTGTAAATGGCTATGCTCTGTCCCCTCCCCTCCCATCTCTCCCCACTCCCTCCTCTCTCCCCTCCCCTCCCCTCCTCTCTCTCGCTCTCTCTACTCCTCTCTCTCTCTCTCTCTCTCTCTCTCTACTCCTCTCTCTCTTTCTATCTCTCTCTACTCATCTCTCTCCCCCCTCTCTCTCTCGCTCTGCTCCTCTCTCTCTCTCCCCACTCCCCACTCCCTCCTCTCTCCCTTCCCTCCTCTCTCTCCCCACTCCCTCCTCTCTCCGCCCTCCTCTCTCTCCACACTCCATCCTCTCTCCCTTCCCTCCTCTCTCTCCCCACTCCCTCCTCTATCTCAGTAACTGTCATAAGTGTATATCAGTATAACAGCATCCTACCTGTGCTCCAGAACAAGATCATCAATATCACTGCAGGTATCATATCTGTCTCTAACTGGGGCTCCACTGAGCTATACAAGTCTACTGTCATGAAGAGTGGACTGAAGAGTGGACAATACTGCTAGGCTATATGACTTCTATCTCATTAGTTCATTAGGTCTTTGATGTGAGATAAACTTCTTAGCAACTTATCTTGGATCACTGGTTGAACTCAGCTAAATACAGCAAAATGATCTGTTTTGAAACCCCCCACAGGAAACTGCTGACAGAGCAGCAAAGTTCACATAGTGTGTGCTATAATATCTTAAATTATCATCAGTGCTTGACTTGGGAAAGTCACATCAAACTTTCTACTGCTTGAGTTCACCTCTTATAGAATATTGGTTAATGTTCCAGCACCTAAATATAAACAGTACCAGCACCCAAAATGAGTACTGATGAGGTCTCATGTTAGAGCAGGAGAAGTGGGGATGTGGTGTAGAAGCTAGAGGTCTGTTACCCAAGTCAACTCAACAGGCCTGATGCTATATGTCAGGGTCAGGCTGGGCTGGGCCAAGAGTGGAAAAGGTTACTGGTTATGATGACATCACTTGTGAGAAGTCAGTGATAATAATATATTCTCTCTCTCCCATCTCTCCCTCTCCTCCCTCTCTCCTCCCCTTTCCCTCCCCCTCTCAACGTCTGCCACATTACTCTCTTCCTCCTCCCTCCCTCCCTCTCTCTCTCTCCCTCCCCTCCTCAAATATATATTATAAAATGTAAGGGGAGGGAAAAGAAGAGGGGAAGAGGGGGGAGAGGAGGAGAGGAGAGTGGGGAGAGGAGGAGAGAGGGAGAGGAGGTTGAGAGAGGGAGAGGAGAGGAAGGGGAGAGGAGGAGAGGAGGAGAGGAGAGGGGGGAGAGGGGGAGAGAGGGAGAAGAGGAGAGGGTGGAGAGGGGGAGAGAGGGAGAAGAGGAGAGGGGAGAGGAGGAGAGGGGGAGAAGAGGAGAGGGGGAGAGAGGAAGAGGAGAGGGGGGAGAGAGGAAGAGGAGGAGAGGGGGAGAGGGAGAGAGAGGGAGAGGAGGAGAAGAGGAGAGGAGGAGAGAGAGAGGTAGAGGAGGAGAGGGGGGAGAGGAGCAGAGAGGGAGAAGAGGAGAGGCGGAGAGGGGGAGTGGAGGAGGGGGGGGAGCGGGAGAGGGGGAGAGGAGGAGAGGGGGAGAGTTGGCAAAGAGAAGAGGGAGAGAGGGGGAGAGAGGGAGAGGAGGAGAGGGGGGAGAGGAGGAGAGAGGCAGAGGAGGAGAGGGGGGAGAGGGTGGAGAGGGGGAGAAGAGAGGAGAAGGGGGATGGGAGAGAGGGAGAAGAGAAGAGAGGAGAGGGGGAGCGGGTGGAAGAGGGAGAAGAGGAGAGGGGGAGAGGGGGAGAGGGGAGAAGAAAAGAGAGAGGGGAGAGATGGCGAGAGGGAGAAGAGGAGAAGGGGAGAGGAGCAGAGAGTGAGAAGAGGAGAGGAGGAGAGGAGAGGAGGGGGGAGAGGGGGAGAGACGAGAAGAGGAGAGGGTGGAGAGGGGGAGTGAGGGAGAAGAGGAGAGGGGGAAAGGGGGAGAGGGGGAGAGGAGAGGGGGAGAGGGGGAGAGAGGGAGAAGAGGAGAGGGTGGAGATGGAGAGAGAGTGAGAAGAGGAGAGGGGGAGAGGGGGAGAGGGGGAGAGGGGGAGAACATTAGAGGTGGAGAAGAGGAGATGGGGAGAGGAGAAGAGAGGGAGAGGAGAGGGGGAGAAGGGGAGAGATGGAGAAGGGGAAAGGGGGAGAGGAGGAGATATGGAGAGGAGTGGAGAGGGGGAGGGGGGAGAGAGGGAGAAGAGGAGAGGTGGGAGAGAGGTAGAGAGGGAGAAGATGAGAGGGGGAGAGGGGGAGAAGGGGAAAGAGGAGAGGGGAAGAGGGGAAGAGAGAGGGAAAAGAGTAGAGGGGGAAAGAAGGAGAGAGGGAGAGGAGAGCGGGGAAAGGGGGAGAGAGGGAGAGGAGGAGAGGGGGAGAGGAGGAAATAGGAAGATGAGAGAGGGGGGAGAGGGTAGAGGGGAGAGGAGAGGAGAGGTGGGAGAAGTTGAGAGAGGGAGAAGAGGAGAGG
>NW_028163861.1:10000-80369 GCF_964263955.1 Coregonus lavaretus | reverse complement strand
GTTTGACCTGGCTGCATGCAATAAGCCTGAGCGACTTTGTGATTCACAATGACTGAGCAGCAGGGTTAACATGCTTTAAATGGGCTTGAACATTGTTAGTTCGTTATCGACCGGGTTAATTTTATATTCTGTCCTCACTACACACCAGTCTAGGGACCAGGGAATAGACAAATGAGCTGAGGCAAAGTCCCTGTGAGTTCTGGGGAGTTGATGGGACATCTCTGTTCACCATCTAGGAGATGGAGATGGAGTTTGTTGTCAGGGACCTTTCCTTGAATGTAAACATTCAATCCACTGTCCGATGTCCTATATTGCTCTAAGACGTCAACTCGTAGAATTCATTTCCCAAGCACCTATTTTTATGTGGCAATTGACAAGACTATAACTGACTTAATAGACCCAGAAAAAGCTATAATTAAACGAAAATGATTTTTCATATTAGTTGACTAAAACGGATGAGACGAAATTATCTCTGTGACTAAAATCTGACTACTGAGTGGACTGAACAATAGTTTTTGGAGAATTGGAGGGGCTTTTCAGTGATAAGCACAATTAATATTAGCAGCACAGTGCCAGCTGTTCTGTTCAGCAGTGGGAAGGATGCGCCATACCTGGTACACATGTATTTGGACCCTGGTCACCATAAGACACTTTCCTGTGCATTCTCACCATATCTGCTTTTCAGTGTAGCCACATCACAGTCACACACAGTTGTGTGTTTGTTAAGCTTGTTTGGTCCTTGTATTGTTAAGACTTGTATTGAAATGGCCTCCACACAGCTGAATTTCGAAATGGACCGTCCTTGGGCTAGATAGCGTCCTACAGCCATAACCATAGGATCACACACAATGCTCATATTATTGACTTGGCTACATACCGTATGATTGAGTGTGTTGTTCAGAGGTAGGGACGAGAACAGGAAGCATATTAAACAGAAATTAGAGAGAGACATTTAGATCCAAATAGCTTGATTGTCCACATGGTAATGTGTATCTATAGTGGCAGAAACTTTATCTACACTGAGTGTACAAAAGATTATGAACACCTGCTCTTTCCATGACATAGACTGATCAGGTGATCCATGTGAAAATGATGATCCCTTATTGATGTCACTTATTAAATCCACTTCAATCAGTGTAGATGAAGGGGAGGAGACAAGTTAAAGAAGGATTTTTAAGCTTGAGACAATTGAGACATGGACTGTGTATGTGTACGATTCAGAGGGTGAATCGGCAAGACAAAATATTTAAGTGCCTTTGAACGGGGTATGGTAGTAGGTGCCAGGCGCACCGGTTTGTGTCAAGAACTACAATGCTGCTGGGTTTTTCACGCTCAACAGTTTCCCGTGTGTATCAAGAATGGTCCACCACCCAAAGGACATCCAGCCAACTTGACACAACTGTGGGAAGCATTGGAGTAAACATGGGTCAGCATTCCTGTGGAACAATTTCGACACCTTGTAGAGTCCATGCCCCGACGAATTGTGGCTGTTCTGAGGGCAAAAGGGAGGGGTGCAACTCAATATTAGGAAGGTGTTCCTAATGTTTTGTACACTCAGTGTATATTCTGTTGTTGTACCTTCCAGACTAGTGACATTGATATTGTAAAAATAAAATATATATTGACAAAGATGCACATGAGGCGAGGATATGAAAGGAACTTCTCGTCTGTTCGACAAACGCTAGGCCTGCATTAAGCTATGGAGTTTATCAATGTGTCGCTATTATCATATACAGTATCTGTGGGATTGTGTGATGCCTGATGACGATTGAAAGCTTTTTAAATTACTGTGCCTGATCTATCTTCAGTAGTCTATGCCTTCGAAGTTTCATCATTTCATAACTGAACTTTCTTTTGAGACCCACTCAGACACAACAGTAATGGAATAGATATCTCGTTAACAATATAACACAGAATCTTCCATTGTGCAAAGGCCAGGTGTAATAGGTTTAGATGTGGTGCGTTACTGTTCTGCCCACTGAGAGAACATTGTATAATAGCAAAGCTCCTCAATATTCAAAGAGGATGTACTTCTCAACAAACTGATTTAAGACAGCCTACAGCCCTGTTAGGGATTGTAGGATTCTGGGGAGTGACAAATGTGTGCTGCTCGATTAATCTGTCTCTCTGTCTGGTTCCATTTGATGTAATGTGAGGAAGGAGAGAGAAGGGGAGAGGAAGGGGAGAGAGAGAGAGAGAGAGAGAGAGAGAGAGAGAGAGAGAGAGAGAGAGAGAGAGAGAGAGAGAGAGAGAGAGAGAGAGAGAGAGAGAGAGAGAGAGAGAGAGAGAGAGAGAGAGAGAGAGAGAGAGAGAGAGAGAGAGAGGAGAGAGAGAGAGAGAGAGAGAGAGAGAAGAGAGAGAGAGAGAGAGAGAGAGAGAGAGAAGAGAGAGAGCAGAGAGAGAGCGAGCGAGAGAGAGAGAGAGAGAGAGAGAGAGAAAAAGGGGAGAAGCAGGAGAGAGGAGAGAGGAAATGAAGAAGAGAGAGATTGGGATAGAGAGAGGGAGAGAGAGGGAGAGAGACGGAGGGAGAGACGGAGGGAGAGACGGAGACAGAGGGAGAGACAGAGACAGAGGGAGAGACAGAGGGAGAGACAGAAAAAGGGGAGAAGCAGGAGAGAGCAGGGAGAGGGAAATGAGAAGGAGAGAGATTGGGATAGAGAGAGGGAGAGAGAGGGAGAGAGACAGAGAGAGATGGAGAGGGAGAGAGAGAGACAGAGACAGAGAGAGATGGAGAGAGAGGGAGAGACAGAGGGAGAGAGAGGGAGAGGGAGAGAGAGAGGGAGAGGGAGGGGGGGAGAGAGAGAGAGAGAGGGAGAGAGAGGGAGAGAGAGGGAGAGAGAGGGAGAGGGAGAGACAGAGAGAGAGGGAGAGACAGAGACAGAGAGAGTGAGTGAGAGAGAGAGAGCGAGAAAGAGGAGGATGAATAAAGTACATCAGTGCACTCTCATCTGACTGCTGTTATGGGTGGTCCAAATGATTCCTGTCTGAATGTGGAGAGAGCTCTCACAGCAAGAATTGGTTGGGTTTTAACCTAGTTACGGTCTAATCACAACCACTAGAGTTCAAAATAAACACTCAACGAATCTGGTTATTGGTTACCCAGTTGTCATTCAAATAACTTTGTGCACACATGCCTCCTCCTTCGCCTCCTCCTTCTTCTCCTCCTTTGCCTCCTCCTTCACCTCCTCCTTCTCTTCTTCCTTCTCCTCCTCCTTCGCCTCCTCCTTCTCCTCCTCCTTCGCCTCCTCCTTCTCCTCCTCCTTCGCCTCCTCCTTCTCTTCTTCCTTCTCCTCCTCCTTCGCCTCCTCCTTCTCCTCCTCCTACGCCTCCTCCTTCGCCTCCTCCTTCTCCTCCTCCTTCGCCTCCTCCTTCTCTTCTTCCTTCTCCTCCTCCTTCGCCTCCTCCTTCTTCTCCTCCTTCGCCTCCTCCTTCGCCTCCTCCTTCACCTCCTTCTTCCTTCGCCTCCTCCTTCGCCTCCTCCTTCTCCATTCCCTCAGTATTTTCTAATCAACTTCAAATCTAATTAGCTCACTTGCAGCCGAAGTGCGGCATCAGAAGTGCTTTTAGAGCACAGGGATATAGGGGAATGAATGCTTTCCTATATCTAGAAGATTGGCAGATAGCCCGAATATTATTACTTTTCCATTCTTATAAAATTATATTTTCATATAATATTCTGTTCTGTGTAGTGGATAAGGCATACATTTTCATCTGATGCTATTTTATTGGGTTGGTTTCTAATAATAAAGCTGTACATTCCATTATGAAATTACAATGTTGTCTTGTGAAAAGATTTAACCTTGTGAGAACATGTACACATAAATGTACCTGAGGTCGTTACTCACACAGTATTCAGGGATTTGACTGTGAGTGATAGCCTGGTCCCAGATACCATGCCAAAGATCATAGGAGTTGGTAAAACAGCACAAAGAGATCTGGAACCAGGCTATGGAATGTGAGTGTTACTTGGAATGAAAGCTTCACTGTAGTTGCTGGGCAGCTGAATGTGACAGAAGGTGGAAATGTCACACCATAACAGAAGGCAGAATTCTAGCTACCGTTCTGTCTGAAATCTCCACTTAACCTGTGGTGAATATTACAATGTGTGTGTCCCAAATGGCACCCTAGGGCTCAGGTCAAAAGTAGTGCACTATATAGGAAATAGAGTGCCTTTTGGGGCTTACAAATTTTTTTTAAAAAAGACAGACAGACAGACAGAAGTCTGGAGGACATAAAATACATCATTTCTGGCTCTGAAAACACCCAGCAAAGAAAAACATTGTCACCTGCTCAGCCATTAATCTTTTTGTCTGTTGCTGGGTTGAAAACATAATTATTTATTAATTTGCTTTGCTTTCCTGTAACCTATTTTTGTTGGTTAATGTCAGAGCAGGACATCAAGACATGTCTGCTCAAAACGGAATCCATTTACAGTTGGAAATGTATAGTTGTTTTTTCTCCTCTGCAGGCCCAATTGTGTTTCCCTCCTTTACGGAAATGCAATTTACTGTCAGCTACAGGACGTTGATTAAAGCAGTGATCTATGGAATCCATCATTTGTACAAATTGCTATAGGAAGAGAACAATATGTTACTGGAAAAGCAGGGAGCAGTGAGCTCATTTTTATTTTTATTTTATTTCACCTTTATTTAACCAGGTAAGCCAGTTGAGAACAAGTTCTCATTTACAACTGCGACCTGGCCAAGATAAAGCAAAGCAAGGCTGCACAGCTTTTATATTCTAGTGACTTGTGTCCTAATATTGTATTCTTCCACAAAGGCTGCCCACGTAACACAGTGGTCACCACCTCTTCACTGGGTGAGAGAATGAAACACTGGCTGTCATTAGAGCTAATGAATTTGACCCATCTCTTGTCTTTTGCTGGGAGTCATTGGAGTGAACTGCATCTCTCTGAGTCTCTCTTTACTGCGGCAGGCAGCCAGCCAGGTAGAGAGATACAGACAGATGCAGTGAGCCCTGATCAAAGGCTGTGCTAATGTCTCGCCCCCAGCCAGCTCAGTAGAAAGTAGGAGCACAACTCTGACTGTCTCTTGGCTCACCGCCTTGGAATGTTTGGTCCTGAACCATGGCCACGGTCTGGTCTGGTCTGGTGTGGTGGACTGAAAGTCCTCGCAGGGAAGTGTGTGTTATGTGTGTGTGTGTGTGTCTGGAAGTATCACTGACTACTTGTCTTGTTTATTACCAGAGTACAGATTTGGTGGGGGAGAATAAATAAAATCAAAATGTGCCTCACCACTGTCTCCCGAGGTCTTGTGGTATGAATACCTTTTTGTTACATATGTCTAGATGACCGGGCCGTGGGCAGATTGACTCCCCAATTAATATTGATGGTAATGGTGTGTTGAATACATTGGATTCTGGCTTCTGCACAACTCAGAACACAAGCACAGTATCTCATGTGAGTGTGGTATGTACAGCGCCTTCAGAAAGTATTCACACCACTTTACTTTTTCCACATTTTGTTGTTACAGCCTGAATTTAAAATGGATTGAATTTAGATTTTGTGTCACTGATCTACACACAATACCCCATAATGTCAAAGTGGAATTTTGTTTGTAGAACATTTTTGAAATTAATACAAAATGAAATTCTGAAATGTCTTGAGTCAATAAGTATTCAACCCCTTTGTTATGGCATGCCTAAATAAGTTCAGGAGTAAAAATGTGCTTAATAAATCACATAATAATGGAAGCATTCTGTGTTCAATAATATTGGTTAACATGATTTTTGAATGACTACCCCATCATTAAGGTCCCTCAATCAAGTAGTGCATTTCAAGCACAGATTCAAACACAAACACAAACACCAGGGAGTGTTTTTCAATGCCTCACACAGAAGGCCACCGATTGGTAGATGGGTAAAATAAAAGCAGACACTGAATATCCCTTTGAGCATGGTGAAGTTATTAATTACACTTTGGATGGTGTATCAATACACCCAGTCACTACAAAGATACAGGCATCCTTCCTAAAACAGTTACAGCGTTTAATGGTTGTGATATGAGAAAACTGAGGATGGATCAACAACATTGTAGTTACTCCACAATACTAACCTAAATGACAGAGTGAAAATAAGGAAGCCTGTACAGAATAAAATATTCCATAACATGCATCCTGTTTGCAACAAGGCATTTAGCTAATACTGCAGAAAATGTGGCAAAGAAATTTAACGTTTTGTCCTGAATACAAAACGTTATGTTTGGGGAAAATCCAACACAACACTGAGTAGTACCACTCTTCATATTTTCAAGCATGGTGGTGGACTAGGGAGTAAAAATAAAAAATATATAAAAAATATCCGGAATACAGTTTAGCACAGGCAAAATCCTAGAGGAAAACCTGGTTCAGTCTTCTTTCCAGCAGACACAAATTCACCTTTCAGCAGGACAACGACCTAAAACACAAGGCCAAATCTACACTGGAGTTGCTTACCAAAGCAACATTGAATGTTCCCGAGGGGTCTAGTTACAGTTTTCACTTAAATCAGCTTGAAAATCTGTGGCAAGACTTGAAAATTGCTTTCTAGCAATGATAAACAACCAACTTGACACAGCTTTAGGAATTGTAAAAAGAATAGTGGGCAAATGTTGTACAATTCAGGTGTGCAATGCTCTTAGAGACTTATTACCCAGAAAGACTCACAGCTGTAATCATTGCCAAAAGTGTTTCTAACATGTATTGTCTCATGGGGGTGAAGACTTATATAATCAAGATATATTTTTCATTAATTTTTCATTAATTTTTAATAATGTACGTTTTTTAAAAAGTATTTTGTGTAGATTGTTGACCAAATATTACAATTAAATCAATTTTTTTTAATCCCACTTTGTAACACAATTTTTTTGGGAAAAAGTGAATGGGTGTGAATACTTTCTGATGGCACTTGCTGAGATTCACAGATTCACATGAAACTGGGAATCTACAGTGTCTCGTGAGGGTCATCCTGTTAACTATGCTGAAATACTTTTTTTTTCAATAGTCCGGGAATTAACAGGCCCAGTCTCCTGATACACATTCCTAGAATGTATTGGGTCGCCCATTAGGATTAGGCCTGAATTGTAATAGTTTACAATGCCATAGTGAGTAAACTTATAGCGAGTCTCTCTGTTAATCAAACAAATTAACCCAATTATGTTGAATTCGTTTTAGTAAGTAACAGAAAGTACCCATTGACACCACACAATTCCTTAGTAAATACCAGGTAAATGTAATGGAAACAGTACCGTAAAATAAAGTGATAAAGTGGAACCTAATCGGTAAAGTAACTCAACAATCCCAGGGCTGATTCCTGAAGAATGCTTGCCTGGTTAAACCAGACTGGATGAGCAGTGTTGAGACTGGTTTAACCAGGCTAGGAGAATGTGTTAAATTAAATAGCTCAACAATGGTCTACAGTGCCTGTAGTAAGTAAACCTAGAACTAGTATCTGTTAGTCAAACAAGGTATGGTGTGATCATCTTGTTAGTAGCTCAACAATCCAGGACTGATTCCTGGATAATGTAGTGTCACTATTAGACAGACAGACTCTCTCTCAGCTGGTCATCATTGGAAAGCAGTGACTCAGTGCCATCGACAGGAAGTTGTTAGGTTGCTCACATGACAGATGCAACGTTTCACAGTTTCCTCTATCTTCTCTTCACACCAAATCAAATCAAATCAAATTGTATTTGTCACATGCATCGTAAATAACAGGTGTAGACTAACAGTGAAATGCTTACTTACGCAGAGTTAAAGATAAAAACATTATATGTATATAGTGACATGAGGAATAAATACACAGAGAATAACGAATAACGAGTAAAAGGCACATGGCTATAAACAGGAAGTACCAGTACTGAGTAGATGTGCAGGGGTACGAGGTAATAACATGGCTACATACAGGGAGTACCAGTACTGAGTAGATGTGCAGGGGTACGAGGTAATAACATGGCTATATACAGGAAGTACCAGTACTGAGTAGATGTGCAGGGGTACGAGGTAATAACATGGCTACATACAGGAAGTACCAGTACTGAGTAGATGTGCAGGGGCACGGGGTAATTGAGGTAGCTATGTACATAAAGGTAGGGCTGACACAACATGGACAAGCAGTCCAGTCATCCTCACACTGCAGATTATGTGTGGTGGTGATTGAAGAGTCAGTGTTTGACCAATGAGTGTGACGGGTCTGGTGGGGCCTCAGGCCTTGTTTCAACAGTGTTCACCATCATCTTATAACTGTAACTATCTGGTCCATGATACTTATCTTGGAGCTGTGGGGGAATAGTGACTTCCTCCCCCCTCTGATTCTTCTGATTCTAGAACACAGAGGAGCATTCTCTTCCTTTCGTACATGTTACTTTGATAAATACATGACCATCCCTCAGATGATGCGTTTGTACCTATCATATGATGTGTTTATTAAGTGCTTCGTTTATGCATGCTGCGAGAAGTTATGACCATTTTGCTTCAGCCATGGTGATTAAATATTTTCTAAGGCCACGGAAATGTCACAATGATTAATCACTGTCTTATTTCTCACAACAATAGACTATTCATTATCTGTTTCCTCTTGAGAATTCACAGTCGTTCTGCTGCAATAGTTCACAGTTAGACTTTGTTCAATTAGCTTTGATTTATGCTAAACACACACAAATTATAGATAATGGATTTTGATTGATACAGTATGCAGATCAGTCTTATTGAATAGACAGCAGTGATAGACCATGTCACTTGCATATTAGCCAGATTCTGAGAAAGTTACAGTGAATAAATACAAAAACAACACTTCAGGTTATTGGTCCTATTCTGAGGGCACCACCACAGTTTCCCCAATAGGATCCCATCAGGTCTCAGACCAGACCAACATGGCTGGTGGCATACAGTGGCACAGAGCATCTGGTTACTGTGTAGAGCGGCTATATGGAGGAATTAGAACCCAGTCATAGACAGTTTCTAATGGGATTTGGTGCTAGATTGAGACAACATATGCAGTGTTTACTGTGAACACAGTCTCCGCGGAAGCTGGAACATTGCCTTTTCATAAAAATTGCGCTATAGCGCGGCTCTTCCCGGCAACGGATTGAATCTAGCGCTTGGTCTAATGTTGACTTTAAGTTCAGGTCAGGTGTCTCTGTATGAATCCTATCATTTCTATAAGTCATATAACTCATAATTTGACCCTCTCTGTCTACTTAAAGGTTCAATATGCAGAAATGTTTGTAGTTCGCCTAATTTCAGTTTATGTGACAAAAGAAGGAAGTATAGTGTAGAGAATCATTGTACCATCTAAACTGCTATGAAATATATTTTCCATAACCAAGAATATTGAATTTTCAGCTGTTTGAAGCTGGTGTACAAAACCGAAAGTAAAAGACGCGAAAACGAAACTTAAGAACGGGAAGCATAGAAATAGCGCACATAGAACAGATCTACTGCTTTTTAGACTGGCTTTCAATGAGAATGACAGATCTATAACTCATGTATATTCGGTCGGGTCGCCCAAAAAGTTACATATTGCAGCTTTAAGCATTTATGTGGCCCTGAGGTCGAAGGTCACTCAGGGCAACTGAGTGGACAGAGTGTGCTGATTAGATACAGTAGCTGATTTAATGGCTGGAGGGCTTTAGCGGTTTAGGGGATGTAGAGGGGATGTAGAGGGGATGTGTGCTTCAATATGTGCTTCACTTGTACCAATCCAAAGGGATGAACAAAATGAGAGGTTTTTTTTCTTCACCAGTCTTACCTCTGAGTCTAAATCATTGTATTAGAGTACTGTATTTGCCTATTTATGGTTTATTTGAATAGGGATGGATACAAACACATTGACACATTGAATAAACAATAATCTGATGCATTCCACCATAGTGTGTACAGCTTTCCTTCCATTGATTCTGTATCCTAGTCAAAGGCAATGCTCCTCAATGGGACTACAACTCAGTAATGGACACACAAAGAGGGTGGTTAGGACCAGATCATTTTTCCAGCCACACCCTGATCACAGACACTTCTCATGGGATTATGTGTATAATCCAACCACAAATCCACCGGGTTTATCCCACCAGACTGTTAAATGCCAAGGTCAGACATCCATAGAGGCCCACTGACCGACCCAGCCAGCTAAAAGGCCTCTAAAAGCACAAAATCAGCCTCTTCATGACCTCCTAGCCTGCCAACTAATGCTAATCTCCCCACAATATGTTTTATTCAGAGTTTAAAGCAGATAAAAATAGATGTATTCTCTCTCGGGTTGTCAAAACAACAGACATCCGTCATCAGTGCACAAATGTTCACTCTTATGTCCCTCTGATAGGCCTATACCATGTGACTGGCTGTGTGTGCCGTGTGGTGTGGTCAGTAGTTCATGAACAAGGTGTATTCACCGGTGTATTCATCTGTATACGACCACCTGGAGCGTGAGAGATAGACTCTGTGTTCTGTACATTTAGTCAAAGGCACAGGTGTACATGTTATTGACCAAACCCTCTTACGTCACAGGTACAGGCAGCTGCTGTGCTGAGGTGAGTTGGTCCACGATTTGATGAGTAGTCTGGCCATCCTGATTCTCTCTCGCTCTCTCTCGCTCTCTTTCTCTCTCTCTCTCTCTCTTTCTCTCTCTCTCTCTCTCGCTCTCTTTCTCTCTCTCTCTCTCGCTCTCTCTCTCTCTTTCTCTCTCTCGCTCTCTTCTCTCTCTCTCTCTCTCTCTCTCTCTCTCTCTCTCTCTCTCTCTCTCTCTCTCTCTCTCTCTCTCTCTCTCTCTCTCTTCTCTTTCTGTCTCTCTCTCTCTCTCTCTCTCTCTCTCTCTCTCTCTCTCTCTCTCTCTCTCTCTCTCTCTCTCTCTCTCTCTCTCTCTCTCTCTCTCTCTCTCTCTCTCTCTCTCTCTCTCTCTCTCTCTCTCGCTTGATAAGTACTCTGGTCATCCTGTTCTGATAGCAGCTGCAGGGGCAGTCAGGGCTAAAAGGCAGTTGTCAAGAAGATGATATGCTATCTATCCCTCAGCATCAGGAATTGGCCTTGTCTCTCTCCTGTCTGAGTGGATGGAAGTTGTTGGAGCATTAAACCAGATTTACCTCTGATCTGGCATGTTGTTTGTTCTGCCCAATTAGGTTTTATGAGTGGCGCGCTGCGATCCCGCTAGGCCCTGGTAATGCTCCTATCAACAGAGCTAGAGCAATGCCCTTACAGCAGCATCAGTCACTGTCGCTTATAGAGCGTCTAGTCAGGGACTTCCTGCACTAAGACCAAACCTCCTGAGACCAATTTAATAGGAGATGGAAAATCTTGTTTTGACATGCTTTTGGTTGTGCATTTGATAGAGCTAATAATACATAGTGCTATGATGTGTCCTAACACTTTATAGGATCACCTAAGCATCGCTTCCTCTTTTATCTGCACACTCCCCTGCTGTCTGAAAGGAGAAAGTGAGAGAGTGTGGTGTGAGCAGTGGTGTAAAGTACTTAAGTAAAAATACTTTAAAGTACTACTTACAGTTTAAGTCGGAAGTTTACCTTAGCCAAATACATTTAAACTCAGTTTTTCACAATTCCTGACATTTAATCCTAGTAAAAATTCCCAGTCTTAGGTCAGTTAGGATCACCACTTTATTTTAAGAATGTGAAATGTCAGAATAATAGCAGAGAGAATTATTTATTTCAGCTTTTATTTCTTTCATCACATTCCCATTGGGTCAGAAGTTTACATACACTCAATTATAATTAGTATTTGGTAGCATTGCCTTTAAATTGTTTGACCCAAGTTAAACGTTTCGGGTAGCCTTCCACAAGCTTCCCACAATAAGTTGGGTGAATTTTGGACCATTCCTCCTGACAGAGCTGGTGTAACTGAGTCAGGTTTGTAGGCCTCCTTGCTCGCACATGCTTTTTCAGTTCTGCCCACAAATGTTCTATACGACTGAGGTCAGGGCTTTGTGATGGCCACTCCAATACCTTGCCTTTGTTGTCCTTAAGCCATTTTGCCACAACTTTGGAAGTATGCTTGGGGTCATTGTACATTTGGAAGACCCATTTGCGACCAAGCTTTAACTTCCTGACTAATGTCTTGAGATGTTGCTTCAATATATCCACATAATTTTCCTTCCTCATGATGCCATCTATTTTGTGAAGTGCACCAGTCCCTCCTGCAGCAAAGCACCCCCACAGCATGATGCTGCCACCCCCGTGCTTCACGGTTGGGATGGTGTTCTTGAGCTTGCAAGCGACCCCCTTTTTCTTCCAAACATAACGATGGTCATTATGGCCAAACAGTTCTATTTTTGTTTCATCAGACCAGAGGACGTTTCTCCAAAAAGTACGATCTTTGTCCCCATGTGCAGTTGCAAACCGTAGTCTGGCTTTTTTATGGCAGTTTTGGAGCAGTGGCTTCTTCCTTGCTGAGAGGCCTTTCAGGTTATGTCGATATAGGACTTGTTTTACTGTGGATATAGATACTTTTGTACCTGTTTCCTCCAGCATCTTCACAAGGTCATTTTGCTGTTGTTCTGGGATTGATTTGCACTTTTCGCACCAAAGTATGTTCATCTCTAGGAGACAGAACGTGTCTCCTTCCTGAGCGGTATGATGGCTGTGTGGTCCCATGGTGTTTATACTTGTGTACTATTGTTTGTACAGATGAACATGGTACCTTCAGGCGTTTGGAAATTGCTCCCAAGGATGAACCAGACTTGTGGAGGTCTACAATTTTTCTTCTGAGGTCTTGGATGATTTCTTTTGATTTTCCCATGATGTCATGCAAAGAGGCACTGAGTTTGAAGGTAGGCCTTGAAATACATCCACAGGTACTCCTCCAATTGACTCAAATGATGTCAATTAACCTATCAGAAGCTTCTAAAGCCATGATATCATTTTCTGGAATTTTCCAAGCTGTTTAAAGGCACAGTCAACTTAGTGTATGTAACCTTCTGACCCACTGGAATTGTGATACAGTGAATTATAAGTGAAATAATCTGTCTGTAAACAATTGTTGGAAAAATGACTTGTGTCATGCACAAAGTAGATGTCCTAACCGACTTGCCAAAACTATAGTTTGTTAACAAGACATTTTTGGAGTGGTTGAAAAACAAGTTTTAATGACTCCAACCTAAGTGTATGTAAACTTCCAACTTCAACTGTAAGTAGTTTTTTGGAGTATCTGTTCTTTACTTTACTATTTATATTTTTGACTACTTTTACTTTTACTTCACTACATTCCTAAAGAAAATATTGTACTTTTTACTCCTTAAATTTTCCCTGACAACCAAAAGGACTCGTTACATTTTGAATGCTTAGAAGGACAGGAAAATTGTCCAATTCATGCACTTATCAAGAGAACACGTCGTCATCCCTACTGCGTCTGTCCTGGCGGACTCATTAAACACAAATGCATATTTTGTCAATAATGTCTGAGTGTTGGAGTGTGCCCCTGGCTATCCATACATTTTAAAAACAAGAAAATGGTGCCGTCTGCTTTGCTTAATGTAAGGAATTTGAAATGATTTATACTTTTACTTTTACTTTTGATACTTAAGTATATTTTAGCAATTACATTTACTTTTGATACTTAAGTATATTTAAAACCAAATACTTTTAGACTTTTACTCAAGTAGTATTTTACTGGCTGAGTTTCACTTTTACTTGAGTAACTTTCTATTAAGCTATCTATACTTTTTACTCAAGTATGACAATTGGTTAGTTGTTCCACTACTGGGTGTGAGGAGAGATATCTGGCAGAAGGAAGGGTAGGGGGTGAGGGTGAAGGGGAGGGTAGGGGGTGAGGGTGAAGGAAGGGTAGGGGGTGAGGGTGAAGGAAGGGTAGGGGGTGAGGGTGAAGGAAGGGTAGGGGGTGAGGGTGAAGGAAGGGTAGGGGGTGAGGGTGAAGGGGAGGGTAGGGGGTGAGGGTGAAGGGGAGGGTAGGGGGTGAGGGTGAAGGGGAGGGTAGGGGGTGAGGGTGAAGGGGAGGGTAGGGGGTGAGGGTGAAGGAAGGGTAGGGGGTGAGGGTGAAGGAAGGGTAGGGGGTGAGGGTGAAGGAAGGGTAGGGGGTGAGGGTGAAGGAAGGGTAGGGGGTGAGGGTGAAGGAAGGGTAGGGGGTGAGGGTGAAGGGGAGGGTAGGGGGTGAGGGTGAAGGTGAAGGAAGGGTAGGGGGTGAGGGTGAAGGGGAGGGTAGGGGGTGAGGGTGAAGGAAGGGTAGGGGGTGAGGGTGAAGGAAGGGTAGGGGGTGAGGGTGAAGGGGAGGGTAGGGGGTGAGGGTGAAGGTGAAGGAAGGGTAGGGGGTGAGGGTGAAGGGGAGGGTAGGGGGTGAGGGTGAAGGAAGGGTAGGGGGTGAGGGTGAAGGAAGGGTAGGGGGTGAGGGTGAAGGGGAGGGTAGGGGGTGAGGGTGAAGGGGAGGGTAGGGGGTGAGGGTGAAGGGGAGGGTAGGGGGTGAGGGTGAAGGAAGGGTAGGGGGTGAGGGTGAAGGAAGGGTAGGGGGTGAGGGTGAAGGAAGGGTAGGGGGTGAGGGTGAAGGAAGGGTAGGGGGTGAGGGTGAAGGAAGGGTAGGGGGTGAGGGTGAAGGGGAGGGTAGGGGGTGAGGGTGAAGGTGAAGGAAGGGTAGGGGGTGAGGGTGAAGGGGAGGGTAGGGGGTGAGGGTGAAGGAAGGGTAGGGGGTGAGGGTGAAGGAAGGGTAGGGGGTGAGGGTGAAGGGGAGGGTAGGGGGTGAGGGTGAAGGGGAGGGTAGGGGGTGAGGGTGAAGGGGAGGGTAGGGGGTGAGGGTGAAGGAAGGGTAGGGGGTGAGGGTGAAGGGGAGGGTAGGGGGTGAGGGTGAAGGGGAGGGTAGGGGGTGAGGGTGAAGGAAGGGTAGGGGGTGAGGGTGAAGGAAGGGTAGGGGGTGAGGGTGAAGGGGAGGGTAGGGGGTGAGGGTGAAGGGGACCTGATGAGACCAACATAGCGTGGTTGTGATGGCCCACGGACACCAAGAGGAGGTGCAGAATTTCACACCCACTTAAAATGGCCTGGTTATCGCTTGGGCTGTGTGTGACCCTCTCACTCCAAACCTGTCACGTTCAACCGTGCTCCTGTCATTTCTCAGTCAGTGAGCAGGTACTACGTATGTTCTGACATGGCTCACGTTATACACCAGATTGATCTGTATAAAACATCCCAGAGAAATCACCACTAGGTATTGATCAATGTGAGCAGTATATGGTGTCCATTACCAACGGCCTGGCTCAGCCCTTATTTGTTACATGCAAATGCATTTCGCTGTGCTCCAATTTGGCCTCCGGAGAAAACTCTGTTCCCCTTCTGTGTTTAATGTACATTTACATTTACATTTTAGTCATTTAGCAGACGCTCTTATCCAGAGCGACTTACAGTTAGTGAATACATATTTTTTTTATTTTTTTTATTTTTTATACTGGCCCCCCGTGGGAATTGAACCCACAACCCTGGCGTTGCAAACGCCATGCTCTATCAACTGAGCTACATCCCTGCCGGCCATTCCCTCCCCTACCCTGGACGACGCTGGGCCAATTGTGCGCCGCCCATAAGTCTCCCGGTCGCGGCCGGCTGCGACAGAGCCTGGATTCGAACCAGGATCTCTAGTGGCACAGTTAGCACTGCGATGCAGTACCTGTATGTTATTTTTTTGTTGTTGATATTGAGGAGATCAAAAGGCAACGGCAGACCTTAGAACAGTTTCTAGACAGGATGGATTGATTCCTATATAAATGGAAGGTGTTTGGGTGGGTATTGTTGGTCATCCAAACAGGTGTAGGCTACTGTCCTTTACTCAGTGCCCCCTCACATATCAATTAAGCTGCTATATAATTGGTTCTTCTTTTGTGGCTTGGTAGTTCAATATTCATTTGAGAATTACGTTTCCAGCTATGGGTTGAGAGAATTTAGAATAGAGAATTAGAATAGAGAATTTAGAACCAAGGTGAGAGGATACAAGCAAATGTTTTTCAGAGCTGTCTGGATCCTTGAGACAGCGGCCTTCTCTGACACACAGACAACTGCTCTTGACACAGCAGAGTAATTTACACTCAATTTGAAGGCAATCACTGGGCACCTCTCTCCCAGATAGGGTTAAGGGTCCTTCAGTCCTTCAACCAGGGCTGTGACACATACCTCCCCGATTAGCTTTTTACACAAAGGCAGTGGCTATATTCTGTGCATGTACACAAACAATAACCATAGAGAGATGTTTTATTGACTCTCATCATGGGCATAATGGGGTCAACAACTGGGTTTGCACGTTACATAGAGACCCATTCCAGAAAATGGCATTAGTTGAGCTCTATATCTTTTGTGATGCATGTTGATCATGACAAGCCCATGATCAGATGAACTTCAGATCAATGTCAGACCATGGCTAGGCAGAAGATCATGTGGCTGTTGTCTGTTGCTGTGAGGTCATTGTTGTGGTGTGATTTATCTGCCCTGTGGTACAGTTCATTTGAAATGACCATTCTTCAAAATCAAATCAAATTGTATTGGTCACATGCAACAGGTGTAGACATTACAGTGAAACGCTTACTTACAGCCCTTAACCAACAGTGCATTTATTTTTAACAAAAAAAGTAAAAATAAAACAACAACAAAAAAAGTGTTGAGAAAAAAAAGAGCAGAGGTAAAATAAAGTAAGAGTAGGGAGGCTATATATACAGGGGGGTACCGGTGCAGAGTCAATGTGCGGGGGCACCGGCTAGTTGAGGTAGTTGAAGTAATATGTACATGTGGGTAGAGTTAAAGTGACTATGCATAAATAATTAACAGAGTAGCAGCAGCGTAAAAAGGATGGGGTGGGGGGGCAGTGCAAATAGTCCGAGTAGCCATGATTAGCTGTTCAGGAGTCTTATGGCTTGGGGGTAGAAGCTGTTGAGAAGTCTTTTGGACCTAGACTTGGCACTCCGGTACCGCTTGCCGTGCGGTAGCAGAGAGAACAGTCTATGACTAGGGTGGCTGGAGTCTTTGACAATTTTGAGGGCCTTCCTCTGACACCGCCTGGTATAGAGGTCCTGGATGGCAGGAAGCTTGGCCCCAGTGATGTACTGGGCCGTACGCACTACCCTCTGTAGTGCCTTGCGGTCGGAGGCCAAGCAGTTACCAGACCAGGCGGTGATGCAACCAGTCAGGATGCTCTCGATGGTGCAGCTGTAGAATTTTTTGAGGATCTGAGGACCCATGCCAAATATTTTCAGTCTCCTGAGGGGGAATAGGCTTTGTCGTGCCCTCTTCACGACTGTCTTGGTGTGTTTGGACCATGATAGTTTGTTGGTGATGTGGACACCAAGGAACTTGAAGCTCTCAACCTGTTCCACTACAGCCCCGTCGATGAGAATGGGGGCGTGCTCAGTCCTCTTTTTTTTCCTGTAGTCCACAATCATCTCCTTTGTCTTGGTCACGTTGAGGGAGAGGTTGTTGTCCTGGCACCACACGGCCAGGTCTCTGACCTCCTCCCTATAGGCTGTCTCATCGTTGTCGGTGATCAGGCCTACCACTGTTGTGTCGTCGGCAAACTTAATGATGGTGTTGGAGTCGTGCCTGGCCATGCAGTCATGGGTGAACAGAGAGTACAGGAGGGGACTGAGCACGCACCCCTGAGGGGCCCCCGTGTTGAGGATCATTGTGGCAGATGTGTTGTTACCTACCCTTACCACCTGGGGGCGGCCCGTCAGGAAGTCCAGGATCCAGTTGCAGAGGGAGGTGTTTAGTCCCAGGATCCTTAGCTTAGTGATGAGCTTAGAGGGCACTATGGTGTTGAATGCTGAGCTGTAGTCAATGAATAGCATTCTCACGTAGGTGTTCCTCTTGTCCAGGTGGGAAAGGGCAGTGTGGAGTGCAATAGAGATTGCATCATCTGTGGATCTGTTGGGGCGGTATGCAAATTGGAGTGGGTCTAGGGTTTCTGGGATAATGCTGTTGATGTGAGCCATGACCAGCCTTTCAAAGCACTTCATGGCTACAGACGTCAGTGCTACGGGTCGGTAGTCATTTAGGCAGGTTATCTTAGAGTCCTTGGGCACGGGGACTATGGTGGTCTGCTTGAAACATGTTGGTATAACAGACTCAGTCAGGGACATGTTGAAAATGTCAGTGAAGACACTTGCCAGTTGGTCAGCACATGCTCGGAGTACACGTCCTGGTAATCCGTCTGGCCCTGCGGCCTTGTGAATGTTGACCTGCTTAAAAGTCTTACTCACATCGGCTACGGAGAGCGTGATCACATAGTCATCCGGAACAGCTGGTGCTCTCATGCATGCTTCAGTGTTGCTTGCCTCGAAGCGAGCATAGAAGTGGTTTAGCTCGTCTGGTAGGCTTGTGTCACTGGGCAGCTCGCGGCTGTGCTTCCCTTTGTAGTCTGTAATAGTTTTCAAGCCCTGCCACATCCGACGAGCGTCAGAACATTCTTACATGTTGTTGACTGTGATTCTTTGAAATGCAGGGCTTGTGTTTGATATTTGACAGAATGGAATTGTTACTCCTTCTTTTACTTCTCTAACCTTTCTTCTTTTCCTCTCTGACTGTCACTTTCATCCATCTCTCATCTCATCCCTCTCTCCTCTCATTCCTCTCTCCTCTCATTCCTCTCTCCTCTCATCCCTCTCTCCTCTCATCCCTCTCTCCTCTCATCCCTCTCTCCTCTCAGCCCTCTCTCCTCTCAGCCCTCTCTCCTCTCATCCCTCTCTCCTCTCATCCCTCTCTCCTCTCAGCCATCTCTCCTCTCATCCCTCTCTCCTCACAGCCCTCTCTCCTCTCATCCATCTCTCCTCTCATCCCTCTCTCCTCTCAGCCATCTCTCCTCTCAGCCCTCTCTCCTCACAGCCCTCTCTCCTCTCATCCCTCTCTCCTCTCAGCCCTCTCTCCTCTCATCCCTCTCTCCTCTCATCCCTCTCTCCTCTCATCCCTCTCTCCTCTCAGCCATCTCTCCTCTCAGCCCTCTCTCCTCTCATCCCTCTCTCCTCTCAGCCATCTCTCCTCTCAGCCCTCTCTCCTCACAGCCCTCTCTCCTCACAGCCATCTCTCCTCTCAGCCCTCTCTTCTCACAGCCCTCTCTCCTCACAGCCATCTCTCCTCTCAGCCCTCTCTCCTCTCAGCCCTCTCTCCTCTCATCCCTCTCTCCTCTCAGCCATCTCTCCTCTCAGCCCTCTCTCCTCTCAGCCCTCTCTCCTCTCATCCCTCTCTCCTCTCATCCATCTCTCCTCACAGCCCTCTCTCCTCTCATCCCTCTCTCCTCTCAGCCATCTCTCCTCTCATCCCTTTGTCCTCTCATCCCTCTCTCCTCTCAGCCATCTCTCCTCTCATCCATCTCTCCTCTCATCCCTCTCTCCTCTCATCCATCTCTCCTCACAGCCCTCTCTCCTCTCAGCCCTCTCTCCTCTCAGCCCTCTCTCCTCTCAGCCCTCCCTCCTCTCATCCCTCTCTCCTCTCAGCCCTCTCTCCTCACAGCCATCTCTCCTCTCAGCCCTCTCTCCTCTCAGCCCTCCCTCCTTGTCTGGGCCTTGTTCAGATCTGAGACGAGACAGAGACTATTAGACAGCGGAGACAAGATGAGACTTAAAAAAGACAAGATGAGACCTGGCAAAGGCTACTTTCATTCCCTCTGTCTCTCAGTTTTCACCCCCCCCCCCCCCCCCCCCTTCAAAATTAAGGGCAGAGTATTGAAAAGTAACAATATAATAAAAATACATGTTGCCATGATGAGTCAGACATCATGCATTTTTCAGTGAGGAATGTGCAGCTTGAGGTTTGTTTGTGTGAAAGCCTTATGGGTGTGTGGAACACAAGGGTTTGTGATGAAACAATGTCTCAAACTTCTCCAAGTGACTGATTGGCTGCTCTACACCTATGATTGAGTTGAACAGCCAATCGGTGTGGAGTGGGGGGGCCACTGTTTTTTGCTGTTGCCGAGGGAGATAATGAAACTACCTTGGGCTGACAGGATAGGTGTGGCTCTGGTATCAAAATGGGAGTCCCATCCTCCATCATCCACTGGAATAATCTTTCACTTTCACCACTTCAGCAGTTTTTCTGGGCAGCAGGAAAATGTAAAAGTCAGAATCAGCCATTTAGGATATTAGACTCTTTGATGCTCACTGACATGACTGGATCAGATATGGTGTATTGCAGATCTGATAGTTAGACCACCATAATTACATCTATAACTATATAACAAGACAATTTTGGACTCTAACAGGCTATATGTTATGTTCAACATGAAAGCTTGCTTTGGAAATGGCCAAACATCGCTAATAAACGGTTAATTTGCATTTATAGCCTGTCCTCTGCGTTCGTCAGTTGATTTAAAGATACTGTAAAGCATTTCATAATGATACATTTATTTAGCTACTCCCCGTGTGTGTTCTCTACGGCGCGATACATAACCGAAGTGTTGTGTTCAATGTTCCCTCCAATGTTTTTGGGCACTGAGCAAATGTTTTGTCTTGTGAGTGGAAACTTGAACGTTGTGAGAATTTTGTGCAATTTCCGGCGCGCGTTTACAGTGAACACTGAAGCTGTACCCTTACAGTTTTAGACAGTAGCCAATAGGCTATTGTGACTATCTGTGCATAATGTAGGCCTACCAACAAAACCAATGGAGTAAATCCCATAACATTTTCACATGGAAATAGCTTTTGATTTCTATCATCCAAAGGGAAATGAAATAGTCATTTCCAACATTAGGAGGATGAATTAGACAGCGCTGGTGTGATTTAGTGTGTGTGTGCATGCCTACAATGTACTGTTACTGTATGAATCACAGTAGCATTGACGTCTCAACACATCTCCCACCTTATTTTGTGTTGCGCTTATTAACACTGAGACATTCTGAATCGACTACTGTTCTACAATAAGAGTAATTAATAATATCACTGTAGAAATATGGCCACATACCAAATGGCACCCTATTCTGATATGGCTCTGGTCAAAAGTAGTGCACTATACAGTGGGGGGAAAAAGTATTTAGTCAGCCACCAATTGTGCAAGTTTTCCCACTTAAAAAGATGAGAGAGGCCTGTAATTTTCATCATAGGTACACGTCAACTATGACAGACAAAATGAGAAAAAATAATCCAGAAAATCACATTGTAGGATTTTTTATGAATTTATTTGCAAATTATGGTGGAAAATAAGTATTTGATCAATAACAAAAGTTTCTCAATACTTTGTTATATACCCTTTGTTGGCAATGACACAGGTAAAACTTTTTCTGTAAGTCTTCACAAGGTTTTCACACACTGTTGCTGGTATTTTGGCCCATTCCTCCATGCAGATCTCCTCTAGAGCAGTGATGTTTTGGGGCTGTCGCTGGGCAACACGGACTTTCAACTCCCTCCAAAGATTTTCTATGGGGTTGAGATCTGGAGACTGGCTAGGCCACTCCAGGACCTTGAAATGCTTCTTACGAAGCCACTCCTTCGTTGCCCGGGCGGTGTGTTTGGGATCATTGTCATGCTGAAAGACCCAGCCACGTTTCATCTTCAATGCCCTTGCTGATGGAATTAGGTTTTCACTCAAAATCTCACGATACATGGCCCCATTCATTCTTTCCTTTACACGGATCAGTCGTCCTGGTCCCTTTGCAGAAAAACAGCCCCAAAGCATGATGTTTCCACCCCCATGCTTCACAGTAGGTATGGTGTTCTTTGGATGCAACTCAGCATTCTTTGTCCTCCAAACACGACGAGTTGAGTTTTTACCAAAAAGTTCTATTTTGGTTTCATCTGACCATATGACATTCTCCCAATCGTCTTCTGGATCATCCAAATGCACTCTAGCAAACTTCAGACGGGCCTGGACATGTACTGGCTTAAGCAGGGGGACACGTCTGGCACTGCAGGATTTGAGTCCCTGGCGGCGTAGTGTGTTACTGATGGTAGGCTTTGTTACTTTGGTCCCAGCTCTCTGCAGGTCATTCACTAGGTCCCCCCGTGTGGTTCTGAGATTTTTGCTCACCGTTCTTGTGATCATTATGACCCCACGGGGTGAGATCTTACGTGGAGCCCCAGATCGAGGGAGATTATCAGTGGTCTTGTATGTCTTCCATTTCCTAATAATTGCTCCCACAGTTGATTTCTTCAAACCAAGCTGCTTAGCTATTGCAGATTCAGTCTTCCCAGCCTGGTGCAGGTCTACAATTTTGTTTCTGGTGTCCTTTGACAGCTCTTTGGTCTTGGCCATAGTGGAGTTTGGAGTGTGGCTGTTTGAGGTTGTGGACAGGTGTCTTTTATACTGATAACAAGTTCAAACAGGTGCCATTAATACAGGTAACGAGTGGAGGACAGAGGAGCCACTTAAAGAAGAAGTTACAGGTATGTGAGAGCCAGAAATCTTGCTTGTTTGTAGGTGACCAAATACTTATTTTCCACCATAATTTGCAAATAAATTCATTAAAAATCCTACAATGTGATTTTCTGGATTTTTTTTTCTCAATTTGTCTGTCATAGTTGATGTGTACCTATGATGAAAATTACAGGCCTCTCTCATCTTTTTAAGTGGGAGAACTTGCACAATTGGTGGCTGACTAAATCGTTTTTTCCCCCACTGTATAGGGAGCAAAGCCATGGTGTCTGAGTCTGCTCAACCAGCGACCAATGAACCTGTCTGCCACACTCTAAAGCAATCCATAGTGGTTTAGCCTTGAATTTAGCCCTGATTTTAGGTTGTTTTGGCACTTTTTCATCTTGGGTCAACCAACCATTTCACTCAGTCAGTCTTCCACTGGCTTCCCTTAGCAAGGCCACAGCCACTAACCTAAAAAACGACTGACACAGAGCTGATACACCCATCTGAGGGGAAACATTTGGCTCTCTGTCTAATCTCAGTGAAATGGTTGGTTGACCCAAGATGAAATAGTGCCAAAACATCCTCAAATCATGTTTTCCACTGGCTTCCCTGAATGTATTTATCCTTTATTTAACTAGATAAGTCAGTTAAAAACAAATTCTTATTTATGATGACAGCGTACCCCGGGCCTCCCCTAACCCGAACAACGCTGGGCCAATTGTGCACTGCCCTATGGAATCAAACCAGGGTCTGTAGTGATGCCTCTAGGACTGAGATGCAGTGCCTTAGACCACTGCGCCACTCGGAAGCCCTAAATTGATTCAAAAGAGCAGGGTCAGTCTGCTGAGAGTCAGACAATATGATACTCCTATTAGCACTACAGGCCACTGTGTGTTGTTGATATGAACTGGTACAAAAGAGCAGAGTCAGTCGATATGATTCACATAAAGCCAAAGTGAAGGGCAGGTTGACATTTATTGTCATGAATCTTGCCCTGGAGGCAGAACTGAGTGATTTCTGCAGAGCTGCCTCCAGGGCAAGATTCATGACAATAAATGCCAACCTGCTGGCAAAGGCCACTGTATTTGTTGATGATATAAATAGCAAGACTGAAGATTTGCACCTCTACTGGGAGTAGAGACTAGGGAGTGTGTGTTGTAAAAACCCTTCTAAGGAATTTTATTCTTGGAAGAATGTATGAAACATTGATATGCAGTTTGACATTTACATTACTTATTTACACAAATGCAACGTTCGCTGTCTGTCTTTGCATATAATATTAACTACATTAATTCAACATAGCATAGTTAGCTCAGAGGACGAATCTTTCAGAAAGACAGACTGGTGCAGATTAATAGGAATATTATTTATTTACCTCAGTAAATGGTAATGAATGCCTAAAGAACATCATTTTATTTTCTTGATAAACTTTCTTGAAACATACAGTACCTCACCCACATTAAGTCTAGATTTCATTATGCATTAGTCTGACTGAGACCTAATTTGTTTTGCAAAACTGCACATTATTTACGAGCTGATCAATTCAGCCTCTGAGGTGTGCATGTGTATACTATGCGTGTGTGTGAATTGATTTAAAGTGAAACCCAAAACAAAAGGCAAATCTCCATCTTCAATTTTCCCAGGAAATGAATCCCATGTATTACCCAGTGTTACTCTGAATCAGTATCTCTGGAAGGTAGGCCAGGCTCGATCAGAATGCAAGACAACAACGAGGCCCCCACTTTGTATATATCCAATCATTCTGTGAGAGTCTCACAGAGAACCTCACACATAGAGCTCTCTATTTTTCACCTTTCAAGAAGCCTTCTTTTGTGTGGTTATGTGAAGACATGTCCACCAAGGACATCCATTTAACATACCTTTGCTACATGTGGTATTGCTAAGGTTTAATGGTGACTGTAGGAAAATCATTTGTTCAATGCATTCTGTTTTTGTGTGAGAATTGTGATATCCAGTCACAGTATTTTCACAATTGTATGGGCCTTAAAGGTCAGGTGGATGACTGTTTCTGGCCCCAGAAGATCTGCCCTTGGCTTTTTTTCATTGCATATTTCCCCCATCAACAGACCAGACTGCCCAGAGACCAGTAACCTGAGCAGGTCTGTCCAGTGCTGTCCAGACAGCTATCGACCCTTCTGTCCCATTAGAGACCAGTCTAACCATGTTAAGCCCCAGTGCTGAACTCAGGTGAATCCCATCTATTAACCCACCACTGCAGTCAGGCCCCCAGCACCCAGCGCCACAAGGCTGCTCTTTGATTAGAGGAGAAAGTCTGGGAGTTCCAACGATGGCCGCCGTCCTAATATCAATCAAAGAATAAATAAATAAATAAATAAATAAATAAATCAATCAATCAATCAATCCTAATACGGATTAGAATAACAGCTCCTAATACAGTTTGATTTTCTCCCCCTCGGAAACACGTATATCTCTCTCAATCTCGTGAATGAATGACACATCTTAATAGAGCACTGTTTATTTAGCTATGTTACGTCAATATTCTCCCAAATTGTGTAGATAATGATGGTCGTGGGGGACGGGGACATGTCGGCGGCCATTTTAGGACACACCTTAGGACGAGGCCCTGAATCAAGACGTCAGTAGAGAAACACACTGCTGGTTCAGCTGCTATGGAAACCCAAGTGACTAACCACGTTAATGTATTCTTACGTTGTTTCTTGCCACTAAAAGCCAGAGCAGCAGCAGGCCCCAAAGCTCCCCTCAGTCTAAAAATAAAAGGATGATGCAGACCAGCATGTTTAGACCAACCATCCTCCCTCCTCCTCTGGACTAACCCAGACACACCCCTCCTCAGGAGAGGCTCTGCGCTGCCTGCTCCCGAAGCTGGCACGAAGCTGGCACCCACGACCTGGCCACTGATGAAGGTCTATTGACTGAAACATTGGTTCTACTGAGAGATCCATTACATTGTTTGGGGACTATTCAGGATTACCAATGTACTGGAGTTATCTTCTGCTAGTATCTGCCAATCCTTTATCTTGGAGTGAACTATTACTGTAAAACCTTAGTTTGATTGGTGACTTTGGGCCTGTACCCCACCATGGGCTATTCAGTCTGACTGTGTCCTGTCAAAAAATCAAATCAACATTTTAAAATAGGGTATAGGGTGAACGCACCAATTGGTGAGTCGCTCTGGATAAGAGCGTCTGCTAAATGACGTAAATGTGCCCTTGAGCAAGGCACTTAACCCTAATTGCTCCTGTAAGTCGCTCTGGATAAGAGCGTCTGCTAAATGACTAAAATGTAAATGTAAATGTAAAAGATCTTGTTCTTCAGTGAATCACAGGCAAACCTCTTCCCCCACCCCTCCTATGCCCAATGGGTCAGACTGACTGCTCATATCTCCCTAATCGCCCTAAGGAAAGACATTGTAAGCAGCTTTCTGCTATTCAGTTGTCTAGGCTGATGGATTGCGAAGCAGCCTTGTCTCCCAGACCTCCCTAGGGACCTGGACAGAGTCCAGACAGAGAATTCACTGTGTCGATAAACACCGTGCGGAATGTTGCAATCGTGCCTCAAGAGCTGAATGAGGCTATAGAAATCTTGTTGATTGCCTGGCTGGCTGGCAGGATGCAGTTATATAAATCTAGGAATTACCAATATCCAGGATAGGATAGATCCAGGAATGACCGATATCCAGGATAGGATAGATCCAGGAAGGACTGATATCCAGGATAGGATAGATCCAGGAAGGACTGATATCCAGGATAGGATAGATCCAGGAAGGACTGATATTGTCACACCCTGGCTCTGGGGACTCTATATTTTGAGCCAGGGTGTGTAGTTTCTATGTGTTTGTGTTTCTATGTCGTGTTCTAGTATTGTATTTCTATGTTGGCCAGTGTGGTTCTCAATCAGAGGCAACGAGTGTCAGCTGTGGCTGGTTGTCTCTGATTGGGAACCATATTTAAACAGTCTGTTTTCCCATAGTGTTTGTGGGATCTTGTTTCCGTTTGGTTTGTTCCTTGTTGGTTGTGTTATACCGTAGGACTGCACGTTTCGTTTTGTTGTTTTGTTGTTCTGATTATCACTAAAGATAATAAAGATTAAATATGTTCGTTCATCACGCTGCGCCTTGGTCTACTCCATATAACGATCGTGACAGAAGATCCCACCATACCAGGACCAAGCAGCGTGTCCAGGAGCAGGCAGCCTGGACGTGGGAGCAAATATTGGACGGGCAGGGGTCCTGGACCTGGGAGGAAATCCAGGCCGGGATGGATCGCCGTCCATGGAGGGAGACGGTAGAGGCGCGACGGAGAGAGGAGCAACGGCGTCAACAGTGTCGTCGTCGGACGGACGAGAGGCAACCCCAAAAATTTTTTAGGGGGGGGCACACGGCATGGGCGACAGGGCAGCAGGAGGCAGCTACAGGGCGTATTAGGAGGTTAGGTGAGGAGGCCACCAGGTTAAGGGGGCTATTGGTGCAGAGGGAGCAGGAGTTAGTGGTGCAGAGGGTAGAGTTACTGGAGGCGATAAGGGAGAAGGTGAGAATAGAGGCACGGCGAGAGGAACTAGGTAGGCAGCTGAGGGAGCGGAGGGTTATGACGAAACCCAGTCCCGCTCCTCACACCAAGCAAGTGGTGTGCGTCACCAGTCCGGTCCGGCCCGTTCCTGCTCCCCGCACTAAGTTAATGGTGCGCGTCGCCAGTCCGGCCCGACCTGTTCCTGCCACTCGCACCAAGCCTAGGGTGCGCGTCGCCAGCCCGGCCCAGCCTGTTCCTGTCCCTCGCACCAAGCCTACGGTGCGCGTCGCCAGCCCGGCCCGGCCTGTTCCTGCTCCCCGCACCAAGCCTACGGTGCACGTCGCCAGCCCGGCCCGGCCTGTTCCTGCCACTCGCACCAAGCCTACGGTGCGCGTCGCCAGCCCGGCCCGGCCTGTTCCTGCTCCACGCACCAAGCCTACGGTGCGCGTCGCCAGCCCGGCCCGGCCTGTTCCTGCTCCACGCACCAAGCCTACGGTGCGCGTCGCCAGCCCGGCCCGGCCTGTTCCTGCTCCACGCACCAAGCCTACGGTGCGCGTCGCCAGCCCGGCCCGGCCTGTTCCTGCCACTCGCACCAAGCCTACGATGCGCGTCGCCAGCCCTGCCCGGCATGTTCCTGCTCCACGCACCAAGCCTACGGTGCGCGTCGCCAGCCCGGCCCGGCCTGTTCCTGCCTCTCGCACCAAGCCTACGGTGCGCGTCGCCAGCCCGGCCCGGCCTGTTACTGCCACTCGCACCAAGCCTGGGGTGCGAGTCATCAGCCTGGTAAGGCCCGTTCCTGCTCCACGCACCAAGCCAGGGGTGCGTATCGTCAGCCCGGTCCGGCCCGTTGCTGCTCCACGCACCAAACCAGGGGTGCGCATCGTCAGCCCGGTCCGGCCCGTTCCTGCTCCACGCACCAAGCCAGGGGTGCGCATCGTCAGCCCGGTCCGGCCCGTTCCTGCTCCACGCACCAAGCTAGGGGTGCGCATCGTCAGCCCGGTCCGGCCCGTTGCTGCTCTACGCACCAAGCCAGGGGTGCGCGTCGTCAGTCCGGCACAACCCGTGCCTGGGTCACCGGTGCCTGATCAGGTACCGGTCAGCTGCTCCACACCGGAGCTTAAGCAATCCGCTCCTTCGATGTCCAGTCCAGCTCCAGCCAGCGGGGCCAGACCGGACCAGGGGCGTTACGGGGGGATTATTGGAGGGTGGTGGGCAAGCCCGGAGCCGGAACCGCCTCCGAGGAGGAATGCCCACCCAGCCCTCCCCTGTTTGGGTTTTGTTGAGGCGCGGTCGCAGTCCGCGCCTTTGGGGGGGGGGTACTGTCACACCCTGGCTCTGGGGACTCTATATTTTGAGCCAGGGTGTGTAGTTTCTATGTGTTTGTGTTTCTATGTCGTGTTCTAGTATTGTATTTCTATGTTGGCCAGTGTGGTTCTCAATCAGAGGCAACGAGTGTCAGCTGTGGCTGGTTGTCTCTGATTGGGAACCATATTTAAACAGTCTGTTTTCCCATAGTGTTTGTGGGATCTTGTTTCCGTTTGGTTTGTTCCTTGTTGGTTGTGTTATACCGTAGGACTGCACGTTTCGTTTTGTTGTTTTGTTGTTCTGATTATCACTAAAGATAATAAAGATTAAATATGTTCGTTCATCACGCTGCGCCTTGGTCTACTCCATATAACGATCGTGACAGATATCCAGGATAGGATAGATCCAGGAAGGACTGATACTTGGTGCTGATAGTCTTCTTATTTCACTCATCTGGAGCTAATAGAGGAGATAATATTAAGCAGCATTAATCATGTTTTGTAGTAACAGACAAATAAAGGGGAGTGAAGGGTGTGTGCGTGTGCGTGTGCGTGTGTGTGTTTTCCTACATTATGAGAACCCCAATCTCCTAACAATTCACCTTAATGTCCTGAAAAGGTAGGAAAACAATACTTTTTTTGAAAAGCAAGGACATTTTTCAGGTCCTGAATTTGTTCAAATGCTATTTGAAGTTTAAGGGTTAGGTTTAGGGTTTTGGGGTTAGGGTTAGGTTTTGGGTTAGATTTAAGGTTAGGGTTTTGGGAGTTAGGGTTAGGGTTAGGGTTTTGGGAGTTAGGGTTAGGGTTAGGTTAAAGATTAGGGTTAGGGGTTAGGGAAAATATGATTTTTAATGGTCAAACATTTTTACATTAAAAAAAAGTCCTGAATATAGTGGCCCAGTGACCAGAACTGTGAACACCTGAGTCTAGTATAGTGACCCAGTGACCAGAGCTGTGAACACCTGAGTCTAGTATAGTGACCCAGTGACCAGAGCTGTGAACACCTGTGTTCAGCATATATTTTATATGTACCTGGTCAACATATAGGCTATTTGTACCTGGTCAACATGTAGGCTATATGATCCTGGTCAACATGTAGACTATATGTTTCTGGTCAACAATGTAGGCTATATGTTCCTGGTCAACATGTAGGCTATATGTTCCTGGTCAACATGTAGGCTATATGTTCCTGGTCAACATGTAGGCTATATGTTCCTGGTCAACATGTAGGCTATATGTTCCTAGTCAACATGTAGGCTATATGTTCCTGGTCAACATGTAGTAAGAATGAACCTTCCAGGAATGCAGTGAACTACTAGCCACTTCAGGGTTCCGTAACACCCCTATTGTTTATCAGTACAATCATTGCTCAGTTTAACTCAATCTTGTTAAGACTATTGAGCAGGAACAGACAAGCAGTCAATGTGTCTGTGGGCAGTAGATAGAGAGAGCCTGGGATTTCTAGGAAGGAGCGAGAGACAAAGAGAGGGAGAGAAAGAGAGAGAGAGAGAGAAAGTGATAGAAGAGGGAGAGAGCGAGAGATTGCACAGCACACACTGGACTCTCTCTGTGAGATGTTCTACAACCCACATGTGTTGTTATAGAATGAAGAAACTCACCAGAGGCTCTCTGTGGGGAGCTGAAGAGGAGCACTACTGCAGAGAGCTGGCAGACGGGAACTGTCTAAACTTCTTCAAGGGCCGCTGCCCTCTGTATAACTGTCAGCCGGGCGTCAGCCAGCCGGTAACCAGATGCTGTTTTTTGCCCTCGAGTGGGTGAGGGAAAGTGAAGAGTCAAACCCATCAGAATCTCAACAAGGGACTGAGGAGGGACAATAATAAAGTGGCAGAGAGAGGGGGGGGGTGCAAACCCTGTGGAGAAAGAGCCGTAGAGTGATGCTGCAAACCCTGTGGAGAAAGAGCCGTAGAGTGATGCTGCAAACCCTGTGGAGAAAGAGCCGTAGAGTGATGCTGCAAACCCTGTGGAGAAAGAGCCGTAGAGTGATGCTGCAAACCCTGTGGAGAAAGAGCCGTAGAGTGATGCTGCAAACCCTGTGGAGAAAGAGCCGTAGAGTGATGCTGCAAACCCTGTGGAGAAAGAGCCGTAGTGATGCTACAAACCCTGTGGAGAAAGAGCCGTAGAGTGATGCTGCAAACCCTGTGGAGAAAGAGCCGTAGAGTGATGCTGCAAACCCTGTGGAGAAAGAGCCGTAGAGTGATGCTGCAAACCCTGTGGAGAAAGAGCCGTAGAGTGATGCTGCAAACCCTGTGGAGAAAGAGCCGTAGAGTGATGCTGCAAACCCTGTGGAGAAAGAGCCGTAGAGTGATGCTGCAAACACTGTGGAGAAAGAGCCGTAGAGTGATGCTACAAATATATCCTTCTCCATCAGACTGATTACCTGTTTTTTTTTTAAGACCTATTGCCAGAAAGGCTACTGCCTTTTCATCCCTCACACTACACAACAGATTCACCTGCCGAGTAGCCCTGCTGCATTTGAAGCTGAGCTGAGAGGGAAATTGGTGTTGTGTGTGTGTTTGCGTGTTTGCGTGTGTGCTTGAATGTGTGTACAGTGGGGAAAAAAAGTATTTAGTCAGCCACCAATTGTGCAAGTTCTCCCACTTAAAAAGATGAGAGAGGCCTGTAATTTTCATCATAGGTACACGTCAACTATGACAGACAAAATGAGAAAAAAAAATCCAGAAAATCACATTGTAGGATTTTTTATGAATTTATTTGCAAATTATGGTGGAAAATAAGTATTTGGTCAATAACAAAAGTTTCTCAATACTTTGTTATATACCCTTTGTTGGCAATGACACAGGTCAAACGTTTTCTGTAAGTCTTCACAAGGTTTTCACACACTGTTGCTGGTATTTTGGCCCATTCCTGCATGCAGATCTCCTCTAGAGCAGTGATGTTTTGGGGCTGTCGCTGGGCAACACAGACTTTCAACTCCCTCCAAAGATTTTCTATGGGGTTGAGATCTGGAGACTGGCTAGGCCACTCCAGGACCTTGAAATGCTTCTTACGAAGCCACTCCTTCGTTGCCCGGGCGGTGTGTTTGGGATCATTGTCATGCTGAAAGACCCAGCCACGTTTCATCTCCAATGCCCTTGCTGATGGAAGGAGGTTTTCACTCAAAATCTCACGATACATGGCCCCATTCATTCTTTCCTTTACACGGATCAGTCGTCCTGGTCCCTTTGCAGAAAAACAGCCCCAAAGCATGATGTTTCCACCCTCATGCTTCACAGTAGGTACGGTGTTCTTTGGATGCAACTCAGCATTCTTTGTCCTCCAAACACGACGAGTTGAGTTTTTACCAAAAAGTTCTATTTTAGTTTCATCTGACCATATGACATTCTCCCAATCCTCTTCTGGATCATCCAAATGCACTCTTGCAAACTTCAGACGGGCCTGGACATGTACTGGCTTAAGCAGGGGGACACGTCTTGCACTGCAGGATTTGAGTCCCTGGCGGCGTAGTGTGTTACTGATGGTAGGCTTTGTTACTTTGGTCCCAGCTCTCTGCAGGTCATTCACTAGGTTCCCCCGTGTGGTTCTGGGATTTTTGCTCACCGTTCTTGTGATCATTTTGACCCCACGGGGTGAGATCTTGCGTGGAGCCCCAGATCGAGGGAGATTATCAGTGGTCTTTTATGTCTTCCATTTTCTAATAATTGCTCCCACAGTTGATTTCTTCAAACCAAGCTGCTTACCTATTGCAGATTCAGTCTTCCCAGGCTCGTGCAGGTCTACAATTTTGTTTCTGGTGTCCTTTGACAGCTCTTTGGTCTTGGCCATAGTGGAGTTTGGAGTGTGACTGTTTGAGGTTGTGGACAGGTGTCTTTTATACTGATAACAAGTTCAAACAGGTGCCATTAATACAGGTAACGAGTGGAGGACAGAGGAGCCTCTTAAAGAAGAAGTTACAGGTCTGTGAGAGCCAGAAATCTTGCTTGTTTGTAGGTGACCAAATACTTATTTTCCACCATAATTTGCAAATAAATTCATAAAAAATCCTACAATGTGATTTTCTGGATTTTTTTTCTCAATTTGTCTGTCATAGTTGACGTGTACCTATGATGAAAATTACAGGCCTCTCTCATCTTTTTAAGTGGGAGAACTTGCACAATTGTTGGCTGACTAAATACTTTTTTCCCCCACTGTATGTATTCCTGTATGTGTGTGTGTTTGTGTGGTTGTAAAGTGAGGGTTAGGATGGAGCAGGTGCAGTATGGAGGACCACTGCTGGTCGGTTGGTGTGTAATCAGAGCTCAGGTGAATCATGTTATACATGAAAAAAGAGTTCAGGTGAATCCACAGCCAGTCCCAGTTAGTCAGCCTGGTCTCAAGAGGCACCGTGGAACCTTCATGGAGCTGAGAGGAGATGGCACTAGGCTACTGTAGTGACCTCAATCTATCAGGCCAGATTAGATATGCCAAGGTAGCGCTGGTTACAAAGCGTATCTTTTCACACAACAAGACAGCCACAACAAGGCAGGCACCAGCCAGCTGTCAGACACAGCTCTGCACTCAATGGCCTCAACATATGAGCCAAACGGATATATCCGTATACATTACAAGGAGCCCATGTGCGCCTAAATTGAAAAATGTAGGCGCACAGAAGACACATTTAGAAGCACAATGAAAAATATTTTAGATATTAAGATAGAATCCTGGATTTTTCTAGGCACACCGGTGCTCCTAAACTAAAATTCCAGGTCGCACAGCAAAATATTTAGGCGCAAATGCTAGTAGAATGGTTGCACTGTAGAGCCCTGATATCCTGTTCTCATCCTGTCTAATGTCTTCAGAGGTTTCCATCACTCAGGCTTTTTTCTTTATATATCCAGACTTTTTAATTACTCTTCAGTAATCCAGGATAATGAATCATAAACTGCTTGATATCAGGCTGCGGCAGTGCAAATTCTTGCCACTGGCGAATACGAGTCCTCAAAGATTTGAAAGCTAATAATACATTTGTTTAGTAAACTGTTGTAATGTTATTTGGCCTCCAATGTGTTGTTGGCTAAATTGAATTAGCTGCAAGGGAGAGTTGAATGTGTTTGTGTATTTAATATACAGTCTGTGTGTTTCTTTGTGTGTGTGGTATTAAGTCATTCCACGGTAACATCAACATCAGACTTTCCGTGCCGCTGTAAGCCTCAAAACACTTTAACACATACAGATCATACGTCCTAAACTGTGACTGTACTATGTGTGCTTTTGTTTGAAGAAAGCCCCACTCTTATTCTGCCCTCACCCCTAGTTATCTTAAAGTTGAATTCCCCAGTGTGACGAGTACTGAGTATACGAAGAGGCAGGACGCAGACGCAGGAATTAACAAGGTAAAGGTTTACTTAACAATGAGAAAGAGAATAACAAAGAGCGCGTAAACGACACGACGCTAACAATTACACACAACAACGACTGAACAGTCCAGGGCTATATAGTGGTGGTGATGAGATGAGGTGCAGGTGCGCTGGAGGTGATTAGGGTGCGTTGGGTTTCCATTCCTGTGTTTGCCGAGGTGGTGCGCTCAGACCGGTGGCTCAGTAGACCGGCGAATCAGAGCGCCGGAGGGGAGCAACGGGAGGAGACGTGACACCCAGGGATTTATACCAGTGATTTTCCGTTAAACTATCCCACTGTAAGCCTCAACAAAACACTTTAATTTATACAGGTCATATGTCCTAAACTGTGACTGTTTGAAGAAAGCCCACTCTTATTCAGCCCTCTCCCCTAGTTATCTTAAAGTTGAAACTAAACTATCCCACTGGGCACAGAGGTCAATTCAACGTCTATTCCACATTGGTTCAACGTCATTTGGAAGCAAAATTGATTCAACCAGTGTGTGCCCAGGGGAACGTGGTAATCTTAGCTGTAACCATTGGCAGTGGTGGTAACATCGTTAGATCTCTAACCCTCTATTGACATTGTTTCCGAAAGTTCTGACAGTCAAGGTCTGTCTTTCAGGGCTTTGATGGTAAAAAACCTGACTGAGAAAACACACCTCAATTATTTCTCTCCATCATATTTGTCCTGAATTCTCCCAATGAAGCTGTTCCTCTGTTGGCTTCTCACTGCGCCCTCCCACAGCTCAATGTAAATGACATCAGTCAGATGCTGTAGATTGGACTCAGTTCTCCACCGGCAGATCTTCAGTAGTGCAAAAATGCTTTTCAAATGGATATAACCGTAATTTGCCAGCTTACTCCATGGATTTTCAATAAGAGAACACAAAGCAGGTATTTCTCCTCAGCCAAAACTAAAGCTAACGCTGTGAGCTGTATGCAGTAGATGTGGTAGACTACAGTAGGCAGACGCAATCCCACAGGATTTAATTAGTACTGGAGTCAACGGCAAGTGAGTTTGTATTTATTGTAATGAGGTGCTATAAGCCTTTGCAGACAGTCAGTGAACAAAACAACCTGGGGGACTTTGAAAGGTGATGCTGTTGTTCTGCTGTGTTTTCAAACGACGCTCGTGGTGTTTCCTGAGAGAATGTTCTGAGATGTCCTTCAGCACACAGTATGATGTTACTCAGAGCTGTGAAGAAAATACTGTATGTCATATGTACTGACACTGTAGAGACCGTTTTACCTCAGAATATAACATTTGTACCACTTTCCATGTCCTTTTTGTTGTTGTGGGTCAATTTTGATACCACCAAGGACTGTCTCCTGTAATGTGTATTTGAGCCATGCGTTAGTCCAGGCCCCTGCATCCCACTTTGTTTGGCACAAATTGTCATCATAACAACAGAAGCCTCAGTGGCAGGCAGCCGAATCCCAGGTGGCACTTCCCTTACTAAAGGAATCGATTGTTTGCACTGAAATCGATGTGGGAGAGGGCCTGGCAGGTGCTGCAGGCAAAGGGGAGGCTTGGGGAGCCAGTGTAGACTGTGGCGCGAGAGGGAGGGGGAGGCGGGGGGAGATGGGGGGGGGGGGGGGGGGGGATAGGGAAGGGGAGGCAGAGGGAGGAGGGAGAGGTAAGGGGAGAGAGGGAGGTGGGTTCCTCCCCTGGTTCTGCAGGCTGTGGACTGAAGCTGTCCTCTCAGCTGGAGCGGAGCCACCTACCGCTGTAGGGCCTGAATTATTAAACGCAACATATGGCAACTCAGCAGTGGGAGAAAGCCATGTCGGATGTGTCTACTTTTAAATTGGGCCGCAGTGAAGAGGAGTGGTCTGAGGCTCTGTGAAGGGGAGGACAGAGGTGGTGATTTGGGAGGATGGGGAGCGGTCTGAGCGGTCTGCAGTGGGAGGCTGAGGTCCTAGCTATAAGAGCATGTTAATTAAGAAGGAAAGAACCGGAAGCCAGGGGCTTTGTTTCAACAAGCTGCTGCTGCACCAGGGGTTTTAGTTATCTTTATCAACATGAGACAATTAGCTAACGGACCAAGATAAAGGACTAAATCACATCAAGTCAAATCAAATGGTAATTATCACGTACACAGTTCACTGCAGGTATAAAAGGTGCAGTGAAATGCTTGTGTGCTAGCTCCCTCAACATCGCAGTACAATAATCAATTATTCTGAGCAAATAAAGTAAAAGAATAACACTAGCTACAGTGAGGGGAAAAAGTATTTGATCCCCTGCTGATTTTGTACCTTTGCCCACTGACAAAGAAATGATCAGTCTATAATTTTAATGGTAGGTTTATTTGAACAGTGAGAGACAGAATAACAACAAAAAAATCCAGAAAAACGCATGTCAAGAATGTTATAAATTGATTTGCATTTAATGAGGGAAATAAGTATTTGACCCACTCTCAATCAGAAAGATTTCTGGCTCCCAGGTGTCTTTTATATGTTACGCCCCTGAAAAAAAGGGGAGAAATAATCACGAGAGTGATGCAGTTATGTTTCCTCACTGAAAACTTTAGTATAATCCTTTTACAAAAATACCACATTTTACAGAACAACAGATCTACAGGAACCAGAGTTTTGTAGGGTACAAAGCTTATTCAAGTCACAACAGCATAAACTGTAATTCACTAAAACATATACAAATGTTTCAATATAACTGTCAAACACAAAGTAGCTTTAGCTCAGTAACCCATAACTACATTTATCAACCATGTCAACAAAGTATTCGAAACACATTATACAAATAACCCCAAAATATATTATTAACAGCGCACATGTTCATTCACAATTCACATAAAATGGCAGCTACTCTCAGTACGTAGCTATTCTTCGCTGCAACCAAGCAGGTTTCACTCACACACGCACCTATTACTCTCTTCAACTTAACTCTAACTTACTCAAGATGTTACTAACACATACCTTAAACTCTCTTGACATGTTAGCAAGTTATTACATTCAAATTAACTCGTTTTATATCAATAACGTACCTGAAAAAATGGGAGAAATAATCACGAGAGTGATGCAGTTATGTTTCCTCACTGAAAACTTTAGTATAATGAGGAAAAAGACAGCGATTTCCCCAGAAAGTTGGGTGGAGACCAGAGCAATCGATCTCAGGCTCATAGATTAAGAGCATTTAGTAGATCACAGATTAACACTTTTACTCTTAAATTAGGCACCACAAAATAAAGTAGTCAATATAACGTTTACACATTCCTCTTACAATATTTACCCTTTGTACACTTGACGGATTTTAACACAATTATGAATTTTATCAATCTCTATGAACTAGTACTGAATGCATGATCTTTTTAACCTTAGATATTTTAAGATCCTTACATACCATGAACTTACTAATACTTTTTAGTGTATAACAGGCTATGAATATGTCCTTTAACCTGTCACATATACAGGTAACGAGCTGAGATTAGGAGCACACTCTTAAAGGGAGTTCTCCTAATCTCAGTGTGTTACCTGTATAAAAGACACCTGTCCACAGAAGCAATCAATCAATCAGATTCCAAACTCTCCACCATGGCCAAGACCAAAGAGCTCTCCAAGGATGTCAGGGACAAGATTGTAGACCTACACAAGGCTGGAATGGGCTACAAGACCATCGCCAAGCAGCTTGGTGAGAAGGTGACAACAGTTGGTGCGATTATTCGCAAATGGAAGAAACACAAAAGACCTGTCAATCTCCCTCGGCCTGGGGCTCCATGCAAGATCTCACCTCGTGCAGTTGCAATTATCATGAGAACGGTGAGGAATCAGCCCAGAACTACACGGGAGGATCTTGTCAATGATCTCAAGGCAGCTGGGACCATAGTCACCAAGAAAACAATTGGTAACACACTACGCCGTGAAGGACTGAAATCCTGCAGCGCCCGCAAGGTCCCCCTGCTCAAGAAAGCACATATACAGGCCCGTCTGAAGTTTGCCAATGAACATCTGAATGATTCAGAGGAGAACTGGGTGAAAGTGTTGTGGTCAGATGAGACCAAAATGGAGCTCTTTGGCATCAACTCAACTCGCCGTGTTTGGAGGAGGAGGAATGCTGCCTATGACCCCAAGAACACCATCCCCACCGTCAAACATGAAGGTGGAAACATTATGCTTTGGGGGTGTTTTTCTGCTAAGGGGACAGGACAACTTCACCGCATCAAAGGGACGATGGACGGGGCCATGTACCGTCAAATCTTGGGTGAGAACCTCCTTCCCTCAGCCAGGGCATTGAAAATGGGTTGTGGATGGGTATTCCAGCATGACAATGACCCAAAACACACGGCCAAGGCAACAAAGGAGTGGCTCAAGAAGAAGCACATTAAGGTCCTGGAGTGGCCTAGCCAGTCTCCAGACCTCAATCCCATAGAAAATCTGTGGAGGGAGCTGAAGGTTCGAGTTGCCAAACGTCATGCTCGAAACCTTAATGACTTGGAGAAGATCTGCAAAGAGGAGTGGGACAACATCCCTCCTGAGATGTGTGCAAACCTGGTGGCCAACTACAAGAAACGTCTGACCTCTGTGATTGCCAACAAGGGTTTTGCCACCAAGTACTAAGTCATGTTTTGTAGAGGGGTCAAATACTTATTTCCCTCATTAAAATGCAAATCAATTTATAACATTTTTGACATGCGTTTTTCTGGATTTTTGTTGTTGTTATTCTGTCTCTCACTGTTCAAATAAACCTACCATTAAAATTATAGACTGATCATGTCTTTGTCAGTGGGCAAACGTACAAAATCAGCAGGGGATCAAATACTTTTTTCCCTCACTGTAACCTCTTAACAACCCTTTTTTCTCAACCTCACTCTTATGTAGTACATGCAGACGTGCACTAGTACACACAGAAGCACACACAACACACACACACACACACACACACACACACACACACACACACACACACACACCTCAGGGATCTGAATATTCATCGTTTGGAGTTGCCTGCCAGTGATTTCTAGAGCATTCCCATTTCCACGAAAGTTTGAAAGTCTTCCTCTGAGCTGGATGATAGTTTTTTTCTCCTCATTATTTCAATGGACTGGTAATACCGTGTGTTTTCCTGGAATCACAGTGGCACTCACTATGGTGAAGCGTGTTACATTCTTGATGGCATCACTCTAATTTCCAGACTCCTTTAATCGTTTTCTCTAAACCACCAATAGTTAACCAATAACAACCTATGGACCATTTAAACTACTATAGATTAAAATGGTATAGGATGTTATCAGTGAGATACAGTGTAATAGCCCTATACTATAGGAATCAACCTCAGAGCATCATCATTAGCCTGACTGATGGAACAACCATGCTAGCTAACAGTCTCTCCATGGCAAAGTGGATGAGTTCATGGAAGCATTGTTCATATTCTCCCATGTAATATCACTGGCACTGAAGCTTTTGCCAAGCAGATTATTTCATTTCACATATTCATTGATAGCCATTGAAATCACAAAACCAATTACTGCTGCATTCTCAAGATATCTCTCTCTCTCGCTTTCTCTCTCTCTCTCTGTTCTCTCTACACTCAGAGTGGGGTTTATGTATTGGTCTCTGACAGCACTGCATCCATCTATACTGAACAAAATTGCCATCGATAAAATGCAATTGTGTTCGTTATCCGTAGCTTATGCCTGCCCATACCATAACCCCACCGCCACCATGGGGCACTCTGTTCACAATGTTGACATCAGCAAACCGCTCGCCCACATGACGGTTGTGAGGCCGATTGGACGTACTGCCAAATTCTCTAAAACGACGTTGGAGGCGGCTTATGGTAGAGAAATGAACATTCAATAATCTGGCAACAGCTCTGGTGGACATTCACAATGCCAATTGCACGCTCCCTCAAAACTTGAGACATCTGTGGCATTGTGTTATGTGACAAAACTGCACATTTTAGAGTGGCCTTGAATTGTCCCCAGCACAAGGTGCACCTGTGTAATGATCATGCTGTTTAATCAGCTTCTTGATATGCCACACCTGTGAGGTGGATGGATTATCTTGGCAAAGGAGAAATGCTCACTAACAGGGATGTAAACAAATTTGTGCACAACATTTGAGAGAAATAAGCTTTTTGTGCGTATGGAATGTTTCTGGGATCTTTTATTTCAGCTCATGAAACATGGGACCAACACTTTACATGTTGCGTTTATTATTTTTGTTTAGTGTAAGATTAGAGATGCTGTATGGAGGCAGATTGCAGATGACCCTCCCCAATTCAGTTGGACTCTCCCAGGATCATTGACTGGCATTACAGGAGTGCTTGGTGGTGGGTCACTCCCCGCCCCTCACCTCTACTCCCCTCCTTTCTGATCACCCTCACCTCTCACCTCTACTCCCCTCCTTACTGATCACCCTCGCCCCTCACCTCTACTCCCCTCCTTACTGATCACCCTCGCCCCTCACCTCTACTCCCCTCCTTACTGATCACCCCCGCTCCTCACCTCTTCTCCTTCCTTACTGATCAGCCCGCCCCTCACCTCTACTCCCCTCCTTACTGATCACCCTCGCCCCTCACCTCTACTACCCTCCTTACTGATCATCCCCGCCCCACCCCTCACCTCTACTCCCCTCCTTTCTGATCACCCTCACCTCTCACCTCTACTCCCCTCCTTACTGATCACCCTCACCTCTCACCTCTACTCCCCTCCTTACTGATCACCCTCGTCCTTCACCTCTACTCCCCTCCTTACTGATCACCCCCGCTCCTCACCTCTTCTCCTTCCTTACTGATCACCCTCGCCCCTCACCTCTACTCCCCTCCTTACTGATCACCCTCGCCCCTCACCTCTACTCCCCTCCTTACTGATCACCCTCGCCCCTCACCTCTACTACCCTCCTTACTGATCATCCCCGCCCCGCCCCTCACCTCTACTCCCCTCCTTACTGGCATCACTCCGCCCTGTAACTCAATGTCACACCCAGGAATCTGGGTCTCTCCGCTGGGAGGGGGAAAGGGGATGTAATAAAACGTTTTGATAGCCGCAAATTATTCCTGTGACTATTTGTCATAGCAACGGGGATTATGGGTTTTCAATGAAGAGGAGGGTGAGTTGGTGTTTAAAGTTAAAGGGGAGCGACATGATGCTTGTCACCTTGCTTTCTGTGACAGGTCTGACAGAAATGAATTTTGTTCTCATGGAATTAGTATTGATCCTCTCTAGGGATTTACCCTAGGGTTCATTAAAAGTACCTAGGACTGGGTACCAAACCAGAATCACTCTCTAGGATGCAGAGTTATTTCTAATAGGAGGAGAACGGTTGTCTTTCACCAAGAAAGAAAAAGAGGGTAGCTGCACACTCTATCGTTCAGATACAAGAGAGTACATTAGACAGCAAGCTGCCTTCATCAGGGCATCTTTCCACCAAGCCACTTGCTCTCAGTTCTACAGCTCCTCTCCCTGTTGTGGGTAAGCAGTGGGGACTGACGTGAGATCAGTTGCTGTAGTGTAGGGTTGGGCGGTATCCAGATTTTCATATTGTCATACCGTCCTACTCTCATACCAGAATATACCGTATTACCGGCTTAGTACACAAGGGGGTGCCAGAAAATGCAAAGGAGCCCATGGGGCATCTATTACCAAAATGCTAACAAAATTAGCACAAGTAATAGCGAATTTCAAAGGAGGCTGCTAGCTAAATATGCTAACGTGCACAAACAAATATAAACTAATTGCAAAGACAGGCAATCCAGCTCATAGTGGAAGACACCGGATGTCATCTTTGGTGAGTTTGGACATTTACAAGCAAATGTGAACGAGAGACATTGTGCAAATGAACAAAGTTTTGGCGCATGCTTGTCTGAAGGAATATCAGTATTGTTAGAGCTCCGGGAAGTAGTTTGCAGCTGTGGGGGTGCAGCCTCCTCAGCACCACGACTTCCTGCTGCTATGCAGTACTGGCTCTGGAGCAGCATGTGTAGGCTACACGCTGTGTCTGTGTGGAGTCTGGAGTCGCTAGGGCAACGGGCCTGCCTGCTCTGCTCGGAGAAGACGGGCCAGAACAGAGAGGAGAAAAAAGGAAATGAAGATAGTGACAGCTGTACAAATAACTCATCCAATGGGCTTTGACTTCTCTAACACTGCAGAAAGCCGAAAGTTTCAACGGTATTGACGGTATTGAAAACCATTGTGTGGCTATTTCCAAATACCCCGGTATACCGTCTATACCAGGGGTGTCAAACTCATTCCATGGAGGGCCTAGTGTCTGCAGGATTTTGGTTTTTCCTTTCAATTAAGCCCTAGACAACCAGGTGTGGGGAGTTCCTTACTAATTAGTGACCTTAATTCATCAATCAAGGACAAGGGAGGAGTGAAAACCCGCAGCCACTCGGCCCTCCGTGGAATGAGTTTGACACATGTGGTCTATACCATATAGAGAGGGGACGGTCGATGACGAGACAGAGAAGAGAGGGAAGAGTTACACAATTTAACTTTGATACTGTGGAGACAGAGAGGTGAGGAGTCACTGTCCAATTAAACTGATGCCTGTAAAGAAAAGACTGTTCACTCAATTTTCTACAGAATACAACAGAATAAATTAGATTCAAAACCCTCCTGTATGTTTTCCACAGAAGATGATGTATACAGTGTGTGTATGTCACGGTTTCGGCCGAGGCTGCCTCTCTCCCTTGTTCGGGCAGGCTTCGGCGTTCGTCGTCTCCGGAATTCTAGCTGCCACCGATTTATGTTTTCATGTTCGTTTGCTTTTGTCTGTTTGTGTCACACCTGTTTCTGTTTTACGTGATTAGTGTCCTATAAGTTTCTCGTTGTGTTTGTCTTGTGTTGTGTGTGATTGTTTTCGTCAGTGTTGTGTTTGCTCGGTTGAGCATATTTCTCTCCACTGCGCTGGAGCTCGTTTGCACTTGTTTCGTGCACTACATATTTTGTCGCACCTGTTTTGTGCGCATTTTGCCTACACGCCTTGGGCGTAGTTTAGCTGTTGGGCTTTGTTGCCCTGTTGCCTGTGTTTTGGGTCGGAATACAGCTTTTGGAACCTACCGTCTGCGTCCTGCATCTGATTTCCTACACCACACCTACACACGCCCTGACAGAATCACACACCACCCATGGAATCAGCAGGAGCAGAAGCAGCCCAGACAAGACTGGAAGCCCAGGTTCGGGATCAGCAGGAGCAACTCCTGCAGATGGGGAACGCCCTGCAGGAGGTTATTTCCACACTCCGAGGCTGGGGTTCGCCTCCACCACCGCCCGCCCAGCCAGCACCATCGGCCAGCCCGCCCGTTCCAGCACCGGAACATCGAGGAGTCCGTCTATCTCTCCCGAGGGCTTACGACGGGACAGCGGCTGGGTGTCAGGGGTTCTTGCTCCAGGTCGAGCTGTACCTGGCCACAGTCCATCCGGCACCTTCAGGGCATGAGAGCGTGTCCGCCCTAATCTCCTGCCTGGCCGGTAAAGCGTTGGAGTGGGCCAACGCGGAGTGGAGGAAGATCGACGCCACGACCATTACCTACACCGAGTTCTCCCGCCGCTTTAGGGCGGTGTTCGACCATCCCCCGGAGGGGAAAGCGGCGGGGGAGCGTCTGGTCTTCCTTAGGCAGGGGAGGAGGAGTGCCCAGGAATTCGCACTCGAATTCCGTACTCTAGCGGCAGATGCAGGGTGGAATGATCGGGCCCTCATCGATCTCTACCGATGTAGCCTCAGAGAGGACGTCCGTCGGGAGCTGGCCTGTCGGGACGCCAGTCTCACTTTCGACCAGCTGGTCGACATGTCAATTAGGTTGGATAACCTATTGGCTACCCGCGGACGTCCTGAGGGGGGTCCGTCCATTCCATCCTCCAGCGCACCCGAGCCGTGTCCTATGGAGCTCGGGGGCGCTGGCGCTAGAGGTAGGAGGAGTCGGCAGAGTGGGGGGTCCATCCACTGCACCAACTGTGGTCGGGGAGGACACACCGCGGCTAGGTGCTGGGGATGGCCTCCTCGGGGAGATGACGACAGGTCCCGCACTGGGGATTCCCTCCAGGTGAGTAGGCGCCCCACTCACCCAGAGCTCACTGTTGCCCATTTTTGTATACCTGTGTGTTTTCCGCAGGTGGCACCTCATTCCCAGTGTAAGGCGCTGGTAGATTCAGGCGCGGCTGGGAATTTCATTGATAAGAAGTTTTGTTTAGAGTTAGGGTTTCCCCTTCTCCCTGTGGAAGTTCCTTTTCCCGTTCACGCCCTAGATAGTCGTCCGTTGGGTACGGGCTTAATCAGGGAGGTCACGGCGCCACTTAGGATGTGTGCGCAGGGGAGTCATCAGGAGATAATACAACTGTTTCTGATTGACTCTCCTGCGTATCCGGTGGTGCTGGGCATGCCCTGGTTAAGTACCCATAACCCCGTTATTTCGTGGCAGGAGAGGGCTCTGAAGGAGTGGTCTGCTCAGTGTGTGGGTAGATGTTTGGGCGTTTCCTTAGGGGCTACCTCGGTGGAAAGTCCAAACCAGGTGCCCGCATTGCACATTCCACCTGAGTATGGGGATCTGGCTATCGCGTTTAGTAAGGCGAGGGCGACGCGATTGCCACCCCATAGGCAGGGGGATTGTGCGATAGACCTTCAGGCAGGAGCTGCGCTCCCACGGAGTCATGTGTATCCTCTGTCTCAGGAGGAGAAGAAAGCTATGGAGGTTTACATAGACGAATCACTGAGACAAGGATACATACGGCCGTCCACTTCCCCCGCGTCCTCGAGTTTCTTTTTCGTGAAGAAGAAGGATGGGGGGTTGCGTCCGTGCATCGACTACCGTGGTCTCAATCAGATTACGGTGAAGTATAGTTATCCACTCCCGCTGATTGCGACCATGACTGAGTCGTTGCATGGGGCGCGTTTCTTCACGAAATTAGATCTCAGGAGCGCGTACAACTTGGTGCGCATCAGGAAGGATGATGAATGGAAAACAGCCTTTAGTACCACCTCGGGCCATTACGAGTATCTCGTCATGCCATACGGGTTGATGAATGCTCCGTCAGTTTTCCAATCATTCGTGGATGAGATCTTCAGGGACATGCAGGGACAGGGAGTGGTGGTGTACATAGATGACATCCTCGTGTACTCACCTACCCGTGTCGAGCATGTGGCCCTGGTGCGCAGAGTGTTGCGGAGGCTGGTGGAGCACGACCTGTATGTGAAGGCAGAGAAGTGTCTGTTTTTCCAGGAGTCGATTTCCTTCTTGGGGTATCAGTTGTCTGCGTCAGGGGTGAAGATGGAGGTAGACCGAGTGTCAGCCGTGAGTAATTGGCAAACACCAACCACTGTGAAAGAGGTGCAGCAGTTTTTGGGGTTTGCGAATTACTACCGGAGGTTTATCCGGGGTTTTGGGCAGGTGGCAGCTCCCATCACGTCTCTCTTAAAGGGGGGCCCGGTGCGTCTGCAGTGGTCAGTCGAGGCGGACAGGGCTTTTAAGAAGCTGAAGGACCTGTTCACCTCGGCTCCGGTGCTGGCGCATCCGGATCCCTCTTTACCATTTCAGGTAGAGGTGGACGCGTCTGAAGCCGGTATTGGCGCCGTGCTGTCCCAACGGTCAGGCGCGCCACCTAAACTCCGCCCCGTTGCCTTCTATTCTAAGAAGCTCAGCCCGGCGGAGCGAAATTATGACGTAGGGGACAGGGAGCTGTTAGCTGTGGTCCAAGCCCTTAAGGTGTGGAGGCACTGGCTTGAGGGGGCTCAACACCCTTTCCTCATTTTGACGGACCACCGTAACCTGGAGTACATCCGGGCAGCGAGGAGGCTGAACCCTCGACAGGCTAGATGGAGTATGTTTTTGACCCGTTTCTCTTTTAAGATCACCTACATCCCTGGGTCACAAAACGGTAAGGCAGATGCACTGTCTCGGCGGTATGACGGGGAGGAGAGGTCCGTGGAGCCCACTCCCATACTGCCGGAGTCGTGTCTAGTGGCACCGGTGGTGTGGGAGCTCGATTCTGAGCTCGAGCGGGCATTACGCACCGACCCTAGTCCACCACAATGCCCGGAGGGTCGGAAGTATGTTCCGCTCGAGTGTCGGGATCGATTGATCTATTGGGCTCACACGTCACCCTCCTCTGGACATCCGGGTATCGGCCGGACAGTGCACTGTCTTAGTGCCAAATATTGGTGGCCTACGTTGGCCAGGGATGTGAGGGTTTATGTTTCCTCCTGCTCGGTGTGCGCCCAGTGTAAGGCGCCTAGACATCTGCCTAGGGGTAAGTTACTACCCCTGCCCGTTCCACAACGACCATGGTCCCACCTCTCGGTGGATTTTATAACTGACCTTCCCCTCTCTCAAGGGAATACTACACTCCTGGTCGTTGTGGATCGGTTCTCTAAGGCCTGTCGTTTGCTCCCCATGCCGGGTCTTCCTACTGCCCTACAAACCGCCGAAGCACTATTCACGCATGTGTTCCGGCACTACGGGGTGCCCGAGGACATTGTGGCTGACCGGGGTCCCCAATTCACCTCCAGAGTCTGGAGAGCTTTTATGGAGCGGTTGGGGGTCTCGGTGAGTCTCACCTCGGGTTACCACCCGGAGAGTAATGGGCAGGTGGAACGCGTAAACCAGGATGTGGGCAGGTTTCTCAGAACATACTGCCGGGACCGGCCGGAGGAGTGGGCGAGATATGTGCCCTGGGGTGAGATGGCACAGAACTCTCTTCGCCACTCCTCCACCCAACTAACCCCTTTTCAGTGTGTTTTAGGGTACCAGCCGGTTCTGGCACCATGGCATGAGAGCCAGATCGAGGCCCCCGCTGTGGATGAGTGGGTGCGGCGCTCGGAGGAGACGTGGAACGCTGCACACGTCCATCTGCAGCGTGCCATACGTCGACAGAAGACGAGCGCCGACCTACACCGCAGTGAGGGGCCTGTGTACGCACCTGGAGATCGAGTCTGGCTCTCTGCCAGAAACCTGCCCCTCCGCCTGCCCTGTCGGAAACTGGGTCGGCGGTTTGTAGGGCCATTTAAAGTCCTGAGAAGGTTGAACGAGGTTTGTTATAGATTACAGTTGCCAGTGGAGTATAAATGTATTAACCCCTCGTTCCATGTGTCCCTTCTCAGGCCGGTGGTAGCAGGCCCGCTCCAAGAACATGAGATCTTGGAGACCCCCCCGCCCCCATTGGACATCGAGGGGGCACCGGCGTACACCGTGAGATCCATCTTGGATTCTAGACGTCGGAGAGGGGGTCTTCAGTATCTAGTGGAGTGGGAGGGGTACGGTCCGGAGGAGCGGTGCTGGGTGCCGAGGAGAGACATCTTGGACCCGTCGCTCCTGACGGAATTCCATCGGGGGTATCCGACGCGCCCTGCGCCGCGGCCTCCGGGTCGTCCCCAAGGCCGGGGTCGGCGCGCGTCTGGAGCCGCGCGTCAAGGGGGGGGTACTGTCACGGTTTCGGCCGAGGCTGCCTCTCTCCCTTGTTCGGGCAGGCTTCGGCGTTCGTCGTCTCCGGAATTCTAGCTGCCACCGATTTATGTTTTCATGTTCGTTTGCTTTTGTCTGTTTGTGTCACACCTGTTTCTGTTTTACGTGATTAGTGTCCTATAAGTTTCTCGTTGTGTTTGTCTTGTGTTGTGTGTGATTGTTTTCGTCAGTGTTGTGTTTGCTCGGTTGAGCATATTTCTCTCCACTGCGCTGGAGCTCGTTTGCACTTGTTTCGTGCACTACATATTTTGTCGCACCTGTTTTGTGCGCATTTTGCCTACACGCCTTGGGCGTAGTTTAGCTGTTGGGCTTTGTTGCCCTGTTGCCTGTGTTTTGGGTCGGAATACAGCTTTTGGAACCTACCGTCTGCGTCCTGCATCTGATTTCCTACACCACACCTACACACGCCCTGACAGTGTAACAATTAATCAGATGTGAATATGTCGATAGTGCAGCCAACAACGGAAGCAGCCTCTATCATCTATAACAACATCCTCATCTGTATCTTCCTATATCTGTGTCTTCTTTCCCAGCTACAGGGCTGCTTGTCTGCCAGGCCTAGTTGACTCCCTGATAAATCTATGGTATCAGCTGAGTGCTGTGGTATCTCTCTCAGCTTTGACACAGAACTGTTTTTTTCTGAGATGCCGAGTGCCTTTGAATGCAAAGCTGGGTAAACCAATTACTAACAGTATATCAGCAACAGAGAATAGAGATCTATCTCTGGCAACTAAGCGAGACTGATGTTTTCATGTCTTCTCAAGAGTCTTTTACAACCTATAAATAGCGGTGTTTCTTCGACTTTCTTCAACTACCGTCACCAAGGCTACACTCATTAGAATGGCTCAATACCATCACCCACCAGCCCCCTCCCTTCCATCACCCACCAGCCCCCTCCCATCAGTTGTGGTCATGGCTCTGGAATGTAGACAGTCACACTTACAGGCTTACCTTGGTCCATATGACCCATTTCACCAGCATGAAAGCCTCTCTTGCTGTATTCCTGATGCCCCTCTTCATTACCTCACATGGTGTGTTCTCTGTGGAGATTAAGACATAGATTAATGATCCCACTTTAAGCTGAAACAAAGATACAATTGCTGTTGTTATAGGCTAGCTGATGTGCTGGCTAGAAATTCTGCAGTCAGTGGCAAGGCTAATGATTAGAATCCCTGGAGTGATCTGCTATACTGTTCCTCTTCTTCTGGGTTCTGTATCTGTAATGAGGGAGTGCCTTACGTTATGTGGCAGCATGCATCCCTGGTTCAGTGCCACTGATGGTGAGTCTGTCTGCTAGTGTGGGTGCTGTGCTTTCAGGGCAGACTAACGTCCTGGGGTACGTCGGCACCCTATTCCCAATATAGTGTACCGCTTTTGACCAGGGCACTGTATATGGAATAGGGTGCCATTTGTGATGCAGTCCTGGTCTTGGAGAGGAGAGTGTGGAGCCTAGGCAGGCCTTGACAGGCTGTGTTGGCTGGCGTCCTGGTGCCTCGATCCAGCCTCTCTCCAGACGGCCTGGGCTGGGAACACACTAAGCCAGGGCTCCCTGTAGAGGACTGGATGCTGACAGTACAGCCAGCAGATCTACTCATCCTTCTTCCCCCTGTTCTGCTGTCGTAGCTAGCAGACTGTGGTATGTCTTTTGTTCTCATGAGTCTGGCAAGCGAGACTGATGTTTTCATGTCTTCTGATGTTTTCACCTCCTATAAATACTGAGCAATGTTTCTTCGACTTTCTTCAACTAACCTCTAAGGCTACACTCATTAGAATTGCTCAATACCATCACCCACCAGCCCCTCCCTCCCATCACCCACCTGCCCCTCCCTCCCATCACCCACCAGCCCCTCCCTCCCATCACCCACCAGCCCCTCCCTCCCATCACCCACCAGCCCCTCCACCCATCACCCACCAGCCCCTCCCTCCTATCACCCACCAGCCCCTCCCTCCCATCACCCACCTGCCCCTCCCTCCCATCACCCACCAGCCCCTCCCTCCCATCACCCACCAGCCCCTCCCTCCCATCACCCACCTGCTCCTCCCTCCCATCACCCACCAGCCCCTCCCTCCCATCACCCACCAGACCCTCCCTCCCATCACCCACCTGCCCCTCCCTCCCATCACCCACCTGCCCCTCCCTCCCATCACCCACCAGCCCCTCCCTCCCATCACCCACCAGCCCCTCCCTCCCATCACACTTACAGGCTCACCTGTCACTCTGTCCTCCAGGTGTCTGTTTGTATTGTTAGTATTGACCTGGCCTACGGTGATGACAGAAAGGATAAGAGGTTGTTGGTATTTGTAATGTGGTGCCAGTCTGCCAGAGCGTCGTACCGTCAAGCGTCGTGGGTCTGTCTGTAACCATGGTACCCTTCGCCACATAACCTTTTTAAGACTTGTAAGACCCAGACCAGAGAGGACACATCATAACCACCATGGCAGCCATTGAGTGGTGGATCAAAGAAAGAGGAGAGACTGAGATAAAAACCCTGGTGAAGACAAACAAACTCTCCTCCAGTTCAGTTCGCCCTCAGACTGGGCGTCTCCATGGTGATCTTCCTAGCGACAGGGAGTCCTGTGGGACTGCTGTCGACCTGAAAATGAACGCATCACAGAGGACATTTTAAAGCCCTCAGCTTCACAAGCTCAGAAGGAACAGAACACGATGTGGAGAATCAGAGAATATCCGGTCAGAATCAGAAACGATAAAGCTTGTTATTATAACCAATGAGTCAAATGCTACTAATGCACAAGATGCTTCAATTAATAATTATTCTATTGCATTCTCAACTCTAACAACTCAGTATTGAGAAGGAATCAAATGGAATGTGTTCACAGACCTTTTATTCTCCATGCATTTCAAACCTACACTGTGTAGGATTATAGCTGTACAAATCCATACCATTTTTGCTCAGAGATACAGCACAGTGCTAGTCTCTGAATAATGAACGCTCCTCTTACTGTAGGTGTGCTGATAATATGAATTATGTACAAACAGAATAGGTTATCAGTGTTCTGATCTTTCTCCCAACCAGGGAGAGAACTCTTACATAATAACAAGTGTGCAGGCTTGTGTGGAAGAGCAATATTTACATGGATCTTACTATAATCTATCCTTTTGCTGTTAGAATCCTTTGCCTTTTGTTCCCCAGGCATTCATTTATTCTATCTCTCTCTCCCCTCTCTCTCTCTCTCTCTCTCTCCTCTCTCTCTCTCTCTCTCTCTCTCCCTCTCTCTCTCTCTCTCTCTAGCTGTTTCATTCATGAGACACAGCGCATCAGCCTTCGGATTTGCAGTGAGTTCCATTTATACATATTAATTAGTCATAAAGTCATGGTGTGCATTTTATTAACGCTGGTTGGGTTCAGACGCAATGCTGCCATCGTCTCCTTGGTAACAGCCAGGGAAGCATGAGAACACATCAGAACACTGTGTGATAACAGAACAGACCCCACAGACCATAGAAATAGAATCCATTCCATTTCTATTTATATGGCACAGACACTGTAGTAGGAAGCTCTAGTTTATTTGTTTATTTGGATCCCCATTAGCTTTTGCAGAAGCAGCAGCTACTCTTCCTGGGGTCCACATAAAAACACAAAACATGACAAATAACATAACACTGATAAACTGATAGACAAGCCCCACAATTCTTTTATTCAACGATATACAAACAATACAACTAAAATATAAAACAAACAAGAATGGTATCTAGAATGCTATTAAAGCACACTATAATTCCATGTCAGGTATACCAGGACAGATTACTGAAGGACATGGACATTAATAAACCAATGCTGAGCTGTTAAGCCAGTTGGTGCCATCTATGTTTCAACAGAAAGAAACATGACTGTTTACGTGTGTGTTTTCCCACTTTTTCTAAGGAATTAATATCCCAAAGTAATTGTGTGCTGGTTGGTAGCTATAGCTGCATGAAACCAGAGGGTGGCGTTATAATGACAACCATAGAGAGTGTGTCTGATGGTGCCTACAGGCTAGAGTCTGTCTTCAGACTGCTGAGCTGTAGTAGTACTAGGAGTAGTAGGCTGTTAATGACACCACAGGGGATAGATGTGTTGGTCTCACGGTAAAGAATCCTGCAGTTCATTAACCACGCTACTCTAGTGGAAAATATAGGGAGTTTAGGGTAATAGTGGAATGGAAGGCGGGACTGTAGACTTCAGTGTTTTCCTGAATGTGATGTATGTTATTTTACTATTTGATGCATCCCCACTGGAGACCTAATTCCTGTCTTTACAGTTTGACGCCACGTTGGACGTGCTGTCTTCAATCATCGTGCTGTGGCGTTATAGCAACGCAGCAGCTGTCCACTCTGCCCATAGGGAGTACATGTGAGTAAAACGGACACAAAATGTATATTCATCTCTTTGAACGTTGCATGGTGTTCCCAATTAGAATGTTCCCTGTACACCACCATAGCAACAGTTCTCACCTAGTAGCCTACTGGATAATTACCACCATAGCAACAGTTCTCACCTAGTAGCCTACTGGATAATTACCACCATAGCAACAGTTCTCACCTATTAGCCTACTGGATAATTACCACCATAGCAACAGTTCTCACCTAGTAGACTACTCGATAATTACCACCATAGCAACAGTTCTCACCTAGCAGCCTACTGGATAATTACCACCATAGCAACAGTTCTCACCTAGCAGCCTACTGGATAATTACCACCATAGCAACAGTTCTCACCTAGCAGTCTACTGGATAATTACCACCATAGCAACAGTTCTCCCCTTGCAGCCTACTGGATAATTATCCTCAGAAGCCTGCCTTGTAAATTCAATTTTCCTTGAATCTACTGTATATCAGTGTCTCGTACAGTGGCTTTCGAAAGTATGCACCCCCCTTGGCATTTTTCCTATTTTGTTGCCTTTTGGGGGGGTTTGTATCATTTGATTTACACAACATGACTACCACTTTGAAGATGCAAAATAATTTTTTTTGTGAAACAAACAACAAATAAGACCAAAAAAAAGAAAACTTGAGCGTGCATAACTATTCACCTATGACTAGGCCATTCCAAGACATTTAAATGTTTCCCCTTAAACCACTCGAGTGTTGCTTTGGCAGTATGCCACGCATAGCCTACAAGCCACTGATGCAGACCTTTGAAACATTTACATGTTAAATAAGTCTAATAAATCCATGTAATATAGCCTACACCATCCTTATGTCATTATGTTAGGTTCTGATCTGGCTATGCCATATAATTGTGGTTTACACTAGTTCATTTAGCAGAAAATAATTGCTTATAATTCCGTGGCGTTATTTTATATTATTTTATAGTATGAAGAATACAATTGAACATACAGTACCAGTCAACATTTTGGACACACCTACTCATTCAAGGGTTTTTCTTTTTTTAAACTATTTTCTACATTATAGAAAAATAGTGAAGACATCTAAACTATGAAATAACACATATGGAATCATGTAGTAACCAAAAAAGTGTTAAACAAATCAAAATATATTTTGCATGAAAAAAAAGTTGCATGAAAGGCATGAGCTCTGCTTTGTTTTTTTTGCGCAGGCTGTACACACTTCATCAGTCTCTCATTCACAATTTGACAAGCACTTGATAATGCCTCAAATTTCCTGTCGGCATCTCCTTTGTGTGGCCGTAAGGCCCCCTAAAAAAATGCTGGCCTTTTGCAGCCAGTGCCCGTTGTGCCCTTGGGCTGAATATAACAATTATAATTCATTTCTCCTTGTTGTGCGCTCCAAAGCACCTCTCACTCACATTCACGTGATTGGGTCTTTCTCACAGGCTACAAGTGAAGACAGACACATTGGGGACGCAACTGTCCACGTCCTTATCCAATTCCGAGGCGCATATTGAAGATATCGGAAGAACTGTCTACATTTACTTTCGCCAGCCAACAACATGAGTAGGTCTAATGAACAGGAAAAGCACTAGGCTATGTCAATCTACTATCCCCCATAGTACAAAGTTGACCTATTCTATTCTGTGCGATAAATTAATATTCCATACATTGTCTGGGACAATTGTGGGATGCGATAGATCCCAAATTAATACAACCACTAGCATAAAAAAAAACTGTTTTAAGTAATGAGGCTGATGCAACAGATCAGAATGTTTAGCTTAAAATGTTGCTAAACTATTAGGCTATTTCTTCACATTATAAGCACAGCAATGCGCATACCGCAGTAGGCTATAAGCGTGAATGTTCCATTAGCAGGAAAACACCATTATCAAAAGTGACAGCAAATGTGATTATGCATGTAATGCTTTTATTATGAAGGTGCATTTTTATGGTGAAAATGATCTTCCCCAAACTTGAAACTCACGCGCTGCATATGAATGGCAGTTAGGCTCTACATCCGTCGTAAAGTGGATTAATGTGCTAATTTTAAGAAGTTGTTTGGCCACTTTAGTTGTGATACAAACCTTATCAAAACATATAGGCCAATGGGCTAGGCTACATGAGGTGTGCGACTATGATTTGAAAAAGTCGCAAAAAAAGGCATGCACTGTTTCTTGCTTTAAATTGGGCATCATTCACAATTGATAATATATAATTCACGAGTGAAAGGCTAATATTGTCACCCATCAGACTATTCTTGATTTAATCTTGTCTTTACATATACTAAATAATGTATGTGTGAAATTTGTTTTGATTTAGAATGGACCATTATTATGCACCTGTCTGGAAACAGGGGCGGGGAAAAATACATGTCATCTATGCACTTAAATAGCAAATGTCAACTAGGCTATACTCCTGTTGTAAAGAGAGGCAATGTGCTTAATATTAGGAAAGTTGAGAAATAAATATAGTAGGTATAGTAGGTAAATATAGTAGAAAGCTGATGGGATCCTCCTCTTTTTAATAGAGGCCATCACTCTGTTTTCTCACGCAATTGCTAGCCTATAGAAATGTTGCGCAACATGAGCTCATGGGCTCTCATGAAGTGTTTGATTAGATTTTCAATACATTTGCATTGATGTCAGAGTGATTAAATGTATGCACTCACTTAACTGTAAGTCGCTCTGGATAAGAGCGTCTGCTAAATGACAAAAATTTAAAAAATTTAAATGATTAGAGGGACAATAGAGTGCTGAGTACCAGGCAGTTAGCACATTTGGTAGGCTACTAATGACCATCAGCAGCATCAGAGCTTGGAGAAGCCTAATTACCGTGACTAAACGGTCACATGGAATTTGACTGGTGACCGTCGGTGTGGCGGTAATATGGTCACCGTAACAGCCCTATTCGTACATGACCATATTGAGCTGTTAAATGTATTTTTAGTCCAGGCTGCCAGGTAGAGCATCTGCTAAATGACTAAAATGTAAAATATAGGTACAGTATATCTTCCACAGTGTTACAGGATACAGTATATCTTCCACAGTGTTACAGGATACAGTATATCTTCCGCAGTGTTACAGGATACAGAATATATTCCACAGTGTTACAGGATACAGTATATCTTCCGCAGTGTTACAGGATACAGTATATCTTCCACAGTGTTACAGGATACAGTATATCTTCCGCATTGTTACAGGATACAGTATATATTCCACAGTGTTACAGGATACAGTATATCTTCCACAGTGTTACAGGATACAGTATATCTTCCACAGTGTTACAGGATACAGTATATATTCCACAGTGTTACAGGATACAGTATATATTCCACAGTGTTACAGGATACAGTATATTTTCCGCAGTGTTACAGGATACAGTATATCTTCCACAGTGTTACAGGATACAGTATATATTCCACAGTGTTACAGGATACAGTATATCTTCCGCAGTGTTACAGGATACAGTATATCTTCCACAGTGTTACAGGATACAGTATATCTTCCGCAGTGTTACAGGATACAGTATATCTTCCACAGTGTTACAGAATACAGTATATATTCCACAGTGTTACAGGATACAGTATATCTTCCACAGTGTTACAGGATACAGTATAACTTCCACAGTGTTACAGGATACAGTATAACTTCCACAGTGTTACAGGATACAGTATAACTTCCACAGTGTTACAGGATGCAGTATATCTTCCACAGTGTTACAGGGGTTCATCCTAGTTCGCATCTTGTTCCTGGTTCGACAGCATCTCACAGTTACTTCCTCAACACTGCAGAATCTACAATGATAAAGGACACTGCCGCCCGTCTACCATCCATCTTGTGTCTGCCCACTGTAGGGGGATGGGAGTACAGGAATGGAGGGGGATGGGAGTACAGGAATGGAGGGGGAAGGGAGTACAGGAATGGAGGGGGGAAGGGAGTACAGGAATGGAGGGGGGAGGGAGTACAGGAATGGAGGGGGGAATGGAGGGGGGAAAGGAGTACAGGAATGGATGGGGGAAGGGAGTACAGAAATGGAGGGGGGAAGGGAGGGGGGAAGGGAGTACAGGAATGGAGGGAGGAAGGGAGTACAGGAATGGAGGTGGGAAGGGAGTACAGGAATGGAGGGGGGAAGGGATGGATGGATAAAGACATTCTCATTCTCAGTCACAACCAGAGATAAATGGTGAAGTAATGACGAAGGAAGAAAACAACATCTTTCTCCGGCGCCAAAGATGCACTAAACTGTGAAGCTGCTGCTGGATCTATTGCCAGGAACCCAGAGAAATGACACCTTTCACTTTTGTTTAAAGGGAACAGATCTCCCCTTCCTCTCTATGTCTGATTAAACCTGTGTTAAAATAGCACTCACAAACAGCTCTGGGTCCCTGGAGAACCAGTACAGCAATTAAAGTGTACCTCGGGGAGGTGAAGTAAAAAAAAAACTGCAAGGCAATTTGTTAACTGAAAAATGTATTTTAGTGAAGATTTTTGCCTCCATTTTTACTGGATGATGACAAGGGAAGCAACCCTCCCTCAGTAAACCCATGTAACCCATGAATGATAATTCATACAATTGTTAACTTGATATGTATGCATGTATCACACTACACACTACATCATCCTACATTTACCACATCAAATCTACATTTGCTAAGTAGAACCATGTAGGGTTCTTCAAAGAACTCCCACTATATGGTTCTTCCTAGAACCCTCTATGAAGGGTTCTGCCTAGAACTCATTATGAATGGTTCTACCAATAACCATTTTATCATTTTAAGGTTCTTCCTAGAACCATCTGTGAAAGGTTCTACCGAGAACCCTTTTTATCTTTGGAGGGTTCTTCCTAGAACCTTCTATGAATGGTTCCACCAGCCTTATTAGCCTTTAAATGTAATTATTTATGACAATACATTACATACTGTATGTCTTAAGGCCTTATTTTGTGGGCCTAATTATACCCTAACACAGTGTTGTTAGGAATCTCCTGGTTTATAGGCCACATCAGGCCTGCAAGTCACGTTATGTTGGCTTGCAAAGTGATGTGTAATTCCTATTGGAGTCCAGCCAGAGTTAGGATATCCAACAAGTGAAATTGTTAATCACCTGCAACCTGTATTCAGAATGACTGCAGGGTAGGGAAGATTATATACTGAGACTACCTCAATCATCTAAACTGGACCAACCATCTCAGTAACGGGTGCAATAAATCAAATTATTAACAGATTTAATTCGTTTAGAAAATGATGGTTTTTATCTTTGTGTAGCATAAAATGAATCAACCAAGCAATGCACTGTACATGCAAAAACACTGATATTACAGCAAAACCGTCACGGATTCTGCCGAGACTGCTCCTCCTCCTGGTTCGGGCAGGCTTCGGCGTTCGCCGTCCCCGAAGTACTAGCTGCCACCGCTCTATGTTTCGTAGTGTGATTGCTTTTGTCTGTCTTTCACACCTGTGTCCATTTGTGTGTTGATTACTTGTCCTATAAGTTCCTTGTTTTGCATTAGTCTGATTGTGTGTTGTTATTTTCTGCCTGTCGTGCAGAGCTGCGTGTCTGCACTCTGTCTATGTTTGGGATTATTGTTTACGCGTGTTTGCGTAATTGCCTCGCCTCCGTCTGTTTTCAAGGTCGTGTTTTGTTTGTTGCTCTTTGGACTATTAAAGTCTTTTTTGGACGTATCCTCTGTGTCCTGCGCCTGACTCCTCCACCACATCCACATCGGAACTACTGACAGAACAACACACCATCTATGGAGTCAGCAGGAACAGCGGCGGCACCCGAATCCCTGGAAGACCGGATCAGCTACCAAGACACCATGATCCGGCAACTTGGGGCCGCCATGGACGAGGTGTCCAACACTCTGCGCCGGTTGGTGACTCGAGAGGTGCCTACGCACTCTTACACCATCCCATCACCAACGGCCAGTCCTCCTCTCTCAGCACCGGAACCCAGTGGCATTCGGCTCTCGCTCCTGAGGGCATATGACGTTTCTGCAGCCGGGTGTCAGGGATTCCTCCTGCAGGTGGAATTGTACCTGGCCACCATACACCCGGCGCCCTCGGGATACGAGAGCGTCTCCGCCCTCATCTCCTGTCTATCCGGCAAGGCGTTGGAGTGGGCCAACGCCGAATGGAGTGGAATAGACGCCGCTACCATCACCTACGCAGAGTTCTCCCGCCGCTTCAGGGCTGTCTTCGATCATCCACCTGAGGGGAAAGCGGCGGGAGAGCGTCTGTTCCACCTCCGACAGGGGAAGAGGAGCGCACAGGAGTTCGCACTGGAGTTCCGGACGCTAGCGGCAGATGCGGGGTGGAATGAGAGGGCCCTCATCGACCACTACCGGTGTAGCCTACGAGAGGACGTTCGTCGTGAGCTGGCCTGCAGGGACACCAACCTGTCGTTCGACCAGTTGGTGGACATTTCCATCCGTCTAGACACCCTGCTGGCTACCCGCAGCGGGGGTCGTCCATTCCACCCTCCAGCACCTCCGAGCCGATTCCCATGGAGCTCGGGGGTGCTGGCGCTAGAGAGAGGAGGAGAGAGAACCCGAGGGGGGCCATCCCCTGCACCAACTGTGGTCGTGGAGGACACACCGCGGCCAGGTGCTGGGGAGGGTCTCCTGGGAGAGGGGACAACAGGTCACGCACTGGGGAGTCATTTCAGGTGAGTAGGCGCCCCACTTACCCAGAGCTTTCTGTTGGTCACATGAGTATTCCTGTGAGATTTCCACAGGTGGCACCTCATTCCCAGCATAAGGCGCTAGTAGATTCAGGCGCAGCTGGGAACTTTATTGATCGGGCATTTTGTTGTAGGTTAGGAATTGCCCTTCGGCCGGTAGAAGCTCCATTTCCTGTCCACGCCTTAGACAGCCGGCCGTTGGGGTCGGGCCTGATCAGGGAGGTCACAGCACCACTGACGATGACGACGCAGGGGGGTCATGAGGAGATCATTCAGTTTTATCTGATTGACTCTCCTGCGTACCCCGTGGTGTTGGGGCTTCCCTGGTTAAGCACCCATGATCCTACCATTGCGTGGCAACAGAGGGCTCTTATGGAGTGGTCTGCCCAGTGTGTAGGGAGATGTCTAGGTGTTTCCGTAGGGGCGACCTCGGTAGAGAGTCCGAACCAAGTGCCCGCACTGCGCATTCCCCCTGAGAATGAGGACTTAGCACTGGTGTTCAGCAAATCGAGGGCAACACGGCTACCTCCTCATAGACAGGGGGACTGTGCGATAAATCTCCAAACAGGAGCGGCTCTTCCACGGAGTCGTGTGTATCCCCTGTCTCAAGAGGAGACAGCGGCTATGGAGACTTACATAGCCGAGTCCTTGGCACAGGGATACATACGGTCCTCCACTTCCCCGGTTTCCTCGAGTTTCTTCTTTGTGAAGAAGAAGGACGGGGGATTGTGCCCGTGTATTGATTACCGTAGTCTCAATCAGATCACAGTTAAGTACAGTTACCCACTTCCACTGATTGCGACTATGACGGAATCGTTACGCGGAGCGCAGTTCTTCACAAAGTTGGATCTCAGGAGCGCGTACAATCTGGTGCGCATTAGGGAGGGGGATGAATGGAAAACAGCATTTAGCACCACCTCGGGTCATTACGAGTATCTCGTCATGCCATACGGGTTAATGAATGCTCCTTCAGTCTTCCAATCCTTTGTTGACGAGATTTTCCGGGACATGCATGGGCAGGGTGTAGTAGTGTACATCGACGACATCCTAGTGTACTCTTCTACACGAGCCGAGCATGTAGCCCTGGTGCGCCGAGTGTTGAGAAGACTGTTGGAGCATGACTTGTATGTCAAGGCAGAGAAATGCCTGTTCTTCCAGGAGTCCGTCTCCTTTTTGGGTTATCGGTTGTCCGCGTCTGGTGTGGAGATAGAGGTAGACCGTGTATCGGCCGTGCGTAATTGGCAAACTCCAACCACTGTAAAAGAGGTGCAGCAGTTCTTGGGTTTTGCTAATTACTACCGGAGGTTTATTCGGGGTTTTGGACAAGTTGCAGCTCCCATTACGTCCCTGCTAAAGGGGGTCCGGTTCGTTTGCAGTGGTCGGCTGAGGCGGACAGGGCATTTGTCAAACTGAAGAAACTGTTCACCTCGGCCCCGGTGCTGGCGCATCCGGATCCCTCTTTTCCATTCCAAGTAGAGGTAGACGCGTCCGAGACCGGTATTGGGGCAGTCCTGTCACAACGGTCCGGCACGCCACCTAAACTCCGCCCCTGTGCGTTCTACTCTAAGAAGCTCAGCTCGGCGGAGCGCAACTATGACGTTGGGGACAGGGAGCTGTTAGCCGTAGTCCAGGCCCTAAAGGTGTGGAGGCATTGGCTTGAGGGGGCTCAACACCCTTTCCTCATTCTGACTGATCACCGTAACCTTGAGTACATCCGGGCAGCTAGGAGATTGAACCCTCGTCAGGCTAGGTGGAACATGTTCCTAACCCGGTTTGTTTTTAAGATCACATACATCCCAGGGTCCCAGAATGGTAAGGCAGACGCCCTGTCCCGGCGGTATGACACAGAGGAGAGGTCCAACGAGCCTACTTCCATACTGCCGGAGTCTTGTTTGGTGGCTCCGGTGGTATGGGAGGTCGATGCGGAAATCGAGCGGGCACTGCGTACCGACCCTACTCCCCCCGAGTGTCCTGTGGGGCGGACGTACGTTCCGCTCGAGGTTCGTGATCGTCTTATTTATTGGGCTCATACATCACCCTCCTCTGGACATCCAGGTATTGGCCGGACCGTGCACTGTCTTAGCATGAAATACTGGTGGCCCACGTTAGCTAAGGATGTGAGGGTTTATGTCTCCTCCTGCTCGGTGTGTGCCCAGTGTAAGGCGCCTAGACATTTGCCCAGGGGTAAGTTACATCCCCTGCCTGTTCCACAACGACCATGGTCCCACCTATCGGTGGATTTTGTAACTGACCTACCCCCCTCCCAGGGGAATACCACCATTTTGGTCGTTGTGGATCGGTTTTCCAAGGCCTGTCGTCTCCTTCCAATGCCGGGTCTCCCTACTGCCCTACAAACCGCTGAGGCCCTATTTACCCATGTGTTCCGGCACTATGGGGTCTCCGAGGATATTGTGTCTGACCGAGGTCCCCAGTTCACCTCCAGAGTTTGGGGGGCGTTCATGGAACGATTGGGGGTTTCGGTAAGCCTTACCTCGGGGTACCACCCAGAGAGCAATGGGCAGGTGGAACGTGTCAACCAGGATGTGGGTAGGTTTTTGAGGTCCTATTGCCGGGACCGGCCGGAGGAGTGGTCTAGGTTCATCCCCTGGGCAGAGATGGCCCAGAACTCTCTCCGCCACTCCTCCACCAATTTAACACCTTTCCAGTGTGTTTTAGGTTATCAGCCGGTCCTGGCACCTTGGCACGAGAGCCAGATCGAGGCCCCTGCGGTGGACGAGTGGATTCGGCGCTCGGAGGAGACGTGGGACGCTGCCCATGTCCATCTGCAGCGTGCCATCCGTCAACAAAAGGCGAGCGCCGATCGCCACCGCAGTGAGGGACCAGTGTACGCACCGGGAGATCGAGTCTGGCTCTCGACTCGAAACCTGCCCCTCCGCCTGCCCTGCCGGAAGCTGGGTCGGCGGTTTGTGGGGCCCTTCAAAGTCCTGAGAAGATTGAACGAGGTGTGTTACAGGTTACAACTGCCTATAGAGTACAAAAATATTAACCCCTCGTTCCATGTGTCTCTTCTCAGGCCGGTGGTAGCTGGCCCACTCCAAGAAGATGAGATAGGAGAGACCCCTCCGCCCCCTTTGGACATCGAGGGGGCCCCGGCGTACAGGGTCCGGACCATCTTGGACTCGAGGCGCCGGATGAGTGGTCTCCAGTATCTCGTGGAGTGGGAGGGGTACGGTCCGGAGGAACGGTGCTGGGTGCCCAGGAGGGACATCCTCGATCCATCCCTCCTGACTGAGTTCCACCGTGGGCATCCCACGCGCCCGGGTCCGCTTCCTCCTGGCCGTCCCCGAGGCCGGGGTCGGCGCACGGCTGGAGCCGCGCGTCAAGGGGGGGGTACTGTCACGGATTCTGCCGAGACTGCTCCTCCACCTGGTTCGGGCAGGCTTCGGCGTTCGCCGTCCCCGGAGTACTAGCTGCCACCGCTCTATGTTTCGTAGTGTGATTGCTTTTGTCTGTCTTTCACACCTGTGTCCATTTGTGTGTTGATTACTTGTCCTATAAGTTCCTTGTTTTGCATTAGTCTGATTGTGTGTTGTTATTTTCTGCCTGTCGTGCAGAGCTGCGTGTCTGCACTCTGTCTATGTTTGGGATTATTGTTTACACGTGTTTGCGTAATTGCCTCGCCTCCATCTGTTTTCGAGGTCGTATTTTGTTTGTTGCTCTTTGGACTATTAAAGTCTTTTTTGGACGTATCCTCTGTGTCCTGCGCCTGACTCCTCCACCACATCCACATCGGAACTACTGACAAAAACAAACAATTCTGAAAATCTCCCTGCAACAGAACATGCTGGGAATTATTATATATTGTTCTATGTAGAACCCTTGCCTTCCAAAGAATCCTTCTTGCCTTCCAAAGAATCATCAACGAACCCTTTCTTCCAAAAATGGTTCTTAGGATGTTAAAGGTTCTTGGTAGAACCCTTTGCCTTACAAAGAACCCTTGTCTTCCAAAAAGGGTTCTTCTGATCAAAACAGTTATTTGTAGAACCCTTTCCCCCCGCAAATAACCCTTTTTTCTAAGAGTGTAATGGTATGGTAATGATATGGTATGGTAATAGTATGCTAATAGATGGTATGGTAATAATATGGTAATAATATGGTAATTATAATTGTATGTAATTGTATGGTATTGTATGGTAATGAGGTAATATGGTATGGTATGGTAATAGTATGGTAATAGTTTAGTATGGTATTAGAATGGTATGCATTATGTGGTAATATGTTTTGGTTTCTGTATGTCCACAGAGCGTGTGTGGTCCTTGGGGTGGTCTTCATCTTGTCATCCCTGTGCATTCTGGGAAAAGCCATCCATGACCTGGCCACCAAGCTGCTTCCTGAAGTGGTGAGAGACACACGCACGCAAAACGCAAGCACGCACGCACACACACACACACACACACACACACACACACACACACACACACACACACACACACACACACACACACACACACACACACACACACACACACACACACACACACAGACACAGAAAACCCTGTAGTGAGACATCAGTGTGATATATCAGTTATTTTAGAATCTTTCCTCAAAGTCTTCACCATGTTTTATATATTTTTTTAAACATTTTTACATTTTTAGTCATTTAGCAGACGCTCTTATCCAGAGCGATTTACAGTTAGTGAGTGCATACATTTTCATACTGGCCCCCCGTATATACCTGAAGGTGTCTTTTTATAGCCCCCTTTTGTACTTGTGATGTCAAAGAGGTCTTCCTCTGTCTCTCTCTGTTTCACCTGCCCATGTGATGAAGTGCAAGGCCTGCTGAAGCAGAGAAAGGAGTGGCTTGGTTAATCCTGGAAATGAAATGAAATGAAATGAAATTTTATTTGCCACATGCGCCGAATACAACAGGTGTAGACCTTACAGTGAAATGCTTACTTACAAGCCCTTAACCAACAATGCAGTTTTAAGAAAAATAAGTGTTAAATAAAGAAATAGATAAGTAAAAAATAAAAATAACAAATAATTAAAGAGCAGCAGTAAAATAAAATAACAGTAGGGAGGTTATATACAGGGGGTACCGGTACAGAGTCAATGTGCTGGGGCACCGGTTAGTCCAGGTAATTGAGGTAATATGTAGATGTACACTACCGTTCAAAAGTTTTGGGTCACTTAGAAATGTCCTTGTTTTCCATGAAAACAGTTTGAATAGGAAATATAGCAAAATGAATAGGACAAGTAGTCATTGACAAGGTTAGAAATAATGATTTTTAATTTAAATAATAATTGTGTCCTTCAAACTTTGCTTTCGTCAAAGAATCCTCCATTTGCAGCAATTACAGCCTTGCAGACCGTTGGCATTTTAGTTGTCAATTTGTTGAGGTAATCTAAAGAGATTTCACCCCATGCTTCCTGAAGCACCTCCCACAAGTTGGATTGGCACTTCTTACGTACCATACGGTCAAGCTGCTCCCACAACAGCTCAATAGGGTTGAGATCCAGTGACTGTGCTGGCCACTCCATTATAGACAGAATACCAGCTAACTGCTTCTTCCCTAAATAGTTATTGCATCGTTTGGAGCTGTGCTTTGGGTCATTATCCTGTTGTAGGAGGAAATTGGCTCCAATCAAGCGCCGTCCACAGGGTATGGCATGGCATTACAAAATGGAGTGATAGCCTTCCTTCTTCAAGATCCCTTTTACCCTGTAGAAATCTCCCACTTTAACACCACCAAAACACCCCTAGCCATCACATTGCTTCCACCATGCTTGACAGATGGCATCAAGCACTCCTCCAGCATCTTTTCATTTGATCTGCGTCTCACAAATGTTCTTCTTTGTGATCCGAACACCTCAAACTTCGATTTGTCTGTCCATAACACTTTTTTCCAATCTTCCTCTGTCCAGTGTCTGTGTTCTTTTGCCCATCTTAATATTTTATTTTTATTGGCCAGTCTGAGATATGGCTTTTTCTTTGCAACAAGAAGGTCAGCATCCCGGAGTCGCCTCTTCACTGTTGACGTTGAGTCTGGTGTTTTGCAGGTACTATTTAATGAAGCTGCCAGTTGAGGACCTGTGAGGCGTCTGTTTCTCAAACTAGACACTCTAATGTATTTGTCCTCTTGCTCAGTTGTGCACCGGGGCCTCCCACTCCTCTTTCTATTCTGGTTAGAGCCAGTTTGCACTGTTCTGTGAAGGGAGTAGTACACAGCGTTGTACGAGATCTTCAGTTTCTTGGCAATTTCTCGCATGGAATAGCCTTCATTTCTCAGAACAAGAATAGACTGATGAGTTTCATAAGAAAGTTATTTGTTTCTGGCCATTTTGAGCCTGATGCTCCAGATAGTCTCAAGAAGGCCAGTTTTATTGCTTCTTTAATCAGCACAAGAGTTTTCAGCTGTGCTAACATAATTGCAAAAGGGTTTTCTAATGATCAATTAGCCTTTTAAAATGATAAACTTGGATTAGCAAACACAACGTGCCATTGGAACACAGGACTGATGGTTGCTGATAATGGGCCTCTGTACGCCTATGTAGATATTCCATTAAAAATCAGCCGTTTCCAGCCATTTACAACATTAACAATGTCTACACTGTATTTCTGATCCATTTTATGTTATTTTAATGGACAAAAAAATTGCTTTTCTTTCGAAAACAAGGACATTTCTAAGTGACCCCAAACTTTTGAACGGTAGTGTAGGTGCTGCTGTAGGCCCTCCTTGGTTGGGGACAGAAGCACCAGATCATCAGCAAACAGTAGACACTTTACTTCAGATTCTAGTAGGGTGAGGCCGGGTGCTGCAGACTGTTATAGTACCATCGCCAATTCGTATATATATATGTTGAAGAGGTTGGGGCTTAAGCTGCATCCCTGTATCACCCCACGGCCCTGTGGAAATAAATGTGTGTTTTTTTGCCAATTTTAACCGCACACTTGTTGTTTGTGTACATGGATTTTATAATGTCGTATGTTTTTCCCCCAACACCACTTTCCATCAATTCGTATAGCAGGCCCTAATGCCAAATTGAGTCGAAAGCTTTTTTGAAATCAACAAAGTATGAGAAGACTTTGCCTTTGTTTTGTTTTGTTTGTCAATTAGGGTGTGCAGGGTGAATACATGGTCTGTCGTACGATAATTTGGTAAAAAGCCAATTTGACATTTGCTCAGTACATTGTTTTCGCTGAGGAAATGTACGAGTCTGCTGTTAATCATAACGCAGAGGATTTTCCCAAGGTTGCTGTTGACGCATATCCCACGGTAGTTATTAGGGTCAAATTTGTCTCCACTTTTGTAGATTGGGGTTATCAGTCCTTGGTTCCAAATATTGGGGAATATGCCAAAGCTGAGGATGATGTTAAAGAGTTTAAGTATAGCCAATTGGAATTTGTGGTCTGTATATTTTATAATTTCATTTAGCATACCAGCAACCCCACAGGCCTTTTTGGGTTGGAGGGTTTGTATTTTGTCCTGTAGTTCATTCAGTGTAATTGGACAATCCAGTGGGTTCTGGTAGACTTTAATAGTTGATTCTAAGATTTGTATTTGATCATGTATATGTTCTTTCTGTTTGTTCTTTGTTATAGAGGCAAAAAGATTGGAGGAGTGGTTTATCCATACATCTCTGTTTCGGATAGATAACTCTTCGTGTTGTTGATTGTTTAGAGTTTGATGTACTTAACCCTGGGCAACATGGGCCTGGGAGGCTCACAGTGCTCCACAAATTGTACATTTTTCTACTTAATACTCACTGTATTCCTCCCAATTTTAATTTGACATTTTTCAATAAATGCACTGTAATTTAAAGCTAAAATCCTTAGTTGCTACATCTTTGGTATGGAATACCATGATATACCCATTGATTCATGAAGAATATATCTTATAAATGCCTCATGAGCTTAATTTCAACTGTCGTACCCCATCAGAATCCAAAATATAAGCTTGTTTTACTTCAACGTAAATGTAAACAAACACTATATAGCCTCAAAACTTGGTTAAAATGATCATTTTGATATCGTGGATGGTCATTCCTTGCATCCATAGCTCTGTCTATGAATTTGAGAGTGGTTACTGTACATTTCTCCATGCTCATCCCACAGCTTTTTACCAGAAGAGAGGCGTTTAGAATTGCAGGAAATTAGCTTGAAAACTGCAACATTTGCTCTCCGATGACAAGAGGTGGGCCTTTAAAATGTTCCTTCCCAGGGACCGAGACTTGGTTTGTCCAGCCATGCACTGCCAAAGTCATAGGAAAACTCCTTGTATGCTATTTCTATCTCACTCGAGTTGTGAGGGGCTCCCTGATGAATTTGCTATCACAAAAGGTTTGAGAACCCCTGCTGTATAATTAAGCAATAAGGCCAGAGGAGGTGTGGTATATTGCCTTTTTTTTGTCATACCTGCATTCAGGGCTCAAACCACCTAGTTTATAATCAGGTTTAGATAGTGATTGAACAGATCTGGCTCCAACAGACCTGTCTTCACATACTCATACACTACCGGTCAAAAGTTTTAGAACACCTACTCATTCAAGGGTTTTTCTTTATTTTTACTATTTGTAGTAGTGAAGACATCAAAACTATGAAATAACACATATGGAATCATGTAGTAACCAAAAATATGTTATATTTGAGATTCTTCAAATAGCCACCCTTTGCCTTGATGACAGCTTTGCACACTCTTGGCATTCTCTCAACCAGCTTCACCTGGAATGCTTTTCCAACAGTTTTGAAGGAGTTCCCACATATGCTGAGCTCTTGTTGGCTGCTTTTCCTTCACTCTGCGGTCCAACTCATCCCAAACCATCTCAATGTGGTTGAGGTCGAGGGATTGTGGAGGCCAGGTCATCTGATGCAGCTCTCCATCACTCTCCTTCTTGGTAAAATAGCCCTTACACAGCTTGGAGGTGTGTTGGGTCATTGTCCTGTTGAAAAACAAATGATAGTCCTACTAATCCCAAACCAGATAGGATGGCGTATCGCTGCAGAATGCTGTGGTAGCCATGCTGGTTAAGTGTTACTACATGATTCCATATGTGATAATTCGATTGCCTGTGGTCTCGCTATAGTAAGAAAGAGAGCAATGTTCATCCGGCTCCTTTGTAACTCCAATGGCAGACATATACAGCAAAAAGCGCTGCCGAAATGTTTTCCAATTCGCGTCCACATTGCCAACCAGGCTCAAAGCCTCCGGTGGCATGATAACATCCGTTACACCTCCATAAACTCCAACATTCACAGAATAAACACGATTTCCTGGTACCATGTATGACTCTGTGGGTTACAGCGAGCAGAGACGACCATCACCACCAATCATAGTTAACGAGTTCTTAATGTTATTCTGCCACTGCCACACATATACCACAGCTGTTGTAAAATAGTGTTGTAAACAATCACTCAGAACCACATCAATACAGGTCCAATGTCCTTCTAAACAGTCTCAGTTGGCCCATCTATAGTAATCCTGCCTGGCCCTGTGGCCAAATCAAACCCCAGGGGTCCATTGTGCTACGCACACACACACACACACACACACACGCACACACACACACACACACACACACACACACACACACACACACACACACACACACACACACACACACACACACACACACACACACACACACACACACACACACACACACACATACACACACATACACACACACATGCATGTGCACACACACACACACACACACACACACAACTGCCCCTGGGGTCGAGCTGCAGTGAGAGGCGATCCATCAGCCTGAAAGGATTAACTGGTCCAGGTGCTAGTAAGATTCAGTGTATGGTGGAAAGGTGGTGGTAGCTGTGTGTGTGTGTGGATTGCCTGGATGTGATTCCTCTCACGTCCACCCTCCCTCTCCCTCAGTGGCCAGTGAGTCTGGAGCCTGATTACAAATGGAGGAGTTAGATTGGTTTCCCAACTGCTGTGTGGAAGCGGACCTTTCATTTGAGCCAGGGGTATATGACAGAAAGAAAGGAAAAACACCTTCTGTCTTTTATCTCTCTCTCTCTCTCTCTCTCTCTCTCTCTCTCTCTCTCTCTCTCTCTCTCTCTCTCTCTCTCTCTCTCTCTCTCTCTCTCTCTCTCTCTCTCTATCTCTCTCTCTCTCTCTCTCTCTCTCTCTCAGGATGACTTCCTCTTCAGGAACAACCAGTAGTGTTGTTCAGTATTGATTCCAGACCTCAGTTTGACTTGGTAAAGGCTTCTGATGTGGGGAATAAGAGGGAACACTCAAAATGTACTGGGGTGCTTTGGGGAGGGTTGTGTGATTTTGTTATTCAATGTGTTTGTATGGGCTAATAGCAGTAAGGCCAGATAAAATGTTTCATCAAATAACGCGTGCTTGCGTGCGGTCTTAAAATGTCTAATGAATTAGCAAAATGATCCTTCGTATGACCTTCTTAAAACAATTCCATATAGCTTAGCAGACCTCCCCTCCCCCGGCTTAGACAGTGCTTAGACTGTTTAGTGCAAAAAATAAGGGGTTACAGTGGCTTGCGAAAGTATTCACCCCCCTTGGCATTTCTCCTATTTTGTTGCCTTACAACCTGGAATTAAAATAGATTTTTGGGGGTTTGTATCATTTGATTTACACAACATACCTACCACTTTGAAGATGCAAAACATTTTTTATTGTGAAACAAACAAGAAATAACACAAAAAAACAGAAAACTTGAGCGTGCATAACTATTCACCACCCCAAAGTCAATACTTTGTAGAGCCATCTTTTGCAGCAATTACAGCTGCAAGTCTCTTGGCACATCTAGCCACTGGGATTTTTGCCCATTCTTCAAGGCAAAACTGCTCCAGCTCCTTCAAGTTGGATGGCTTCCGCTGGTGTACAGCAATCTTTAAGTCATACCACAGATTCTCAATTGGATTGAGGTCTGGGCTTTGACTAGGCCATTCCAAGACATTTAAATGTTCCCCCTTAAACCACTTGAGTGTTGCTTTAGCAGTATGCTTAGGCTCATTGTCCTGCTGGAAGGTGAACCTCCGTCCCAGTCTCAAATCTCTGGAAGACTGAAACAGGTTTCCCTCAAGAATTTCCCTGTATTTAGTGCCATCCATCATTCCTTCAATTCTGACCAGTTTCCCAGTTCCTGCCGATGAAAAGCATCCCCACAGCATGATGCTGCCACCACCGTGCTTGACTGTGGGGATGGTGTTCTCAGGGTGATGAGAAGTGTTGGGTTTGCGCCAGACATAGCGTTTTCCTTGATGGCCAAAAAGATCAATTTTAGTCTCATCTGACCAGAGTACCTTCTTCCATATGTTTGGGGAGTCTCCCACATGGCTTACTTTAAGCAATGGTTTTGTTCTGGCCACTCTTCTCTAAAGCCCAGCTCTGTGGAGTTTATGGCTTAAAGTGGTCCTATGGACAGATTCTCCAATCTCCGCTGTGGAGCTTTGCAGCTCCTTCAGGGTTATATTTGGTCTCTTTGTTGCCTCTCTGATTAATGCCCTCCTTGCCTGGTCCGTGAGTTTTTGTGGGCGGCCCTCTCTTGGCAGGTTTGTTGTGGTGCCATATTCTTTCCATTTTTTAATAATGTATTGAATGGTGCTCCGTGGGATGTTCAAAGTTTAGGATATTTTTTTATAACCCAACCCTGATCTGTACTTCTCCACAACTTTGTTCCTGACCTGTTTGGAGTGCTCCTTGGTATTCATGGAGCCGCTTGCTTGGTGGTGCCCCTTGCTTAGTGGTGTTGCAGACCCCCCCCCCCCCCCCCCCCCCCCCCCCAAAAAAAAAAAGTAGGCCTACCTGGTAGAATGATATCATGATGATTTGTATTTGTATCCCTGACTGGGACTCAAACCCTGGTCCCTGTGACTGTCATTCCAAAACCATTATACTGTCACTATCCTCGCTATATATATCTCCTGAGTGGCGCAGTGGTCTAAGGCACTGCATCGCAGTGCTAACTGTGCCACTAGAGATCCTGGTTCGAATCCAGGCTCTGTCGCTGCAGGCCGCGACCGGGAGACTCATGGGCGGCACACAATTGGCCCAGGGTAGGGGAGGGAATGGCCGGCAGGGATGTAGCTCAGTTGATAGAGCATGGCGTTTGCAACGCCAGGGTTGTGGGTTCGATTCCCACGGGGGCCAGTATAAAAAAAAAGAAGGTATTCACTAACTGTAAGTCGTTCTGGATAAGAGCGTCTGCTAAATGACTAAAATGTAAATTTATATGAACCATGCTACAATTCCTACCAAGTGAGTTAACCCTATTGGCACGATGCATAGGGTGTTTGCCTTTCACGCCAGTGACCCGGTTTTACTTCCTTGTCCTGCCGTTTGAGACATTAGTGTCAGAAGTGGGAATACCAAATGGCTAAAATCTCTTGGTGAGATTGCTAGTTGTTGTACAAAGGTTGTTGAGTATTATTACAAGGGGTACAACTTTTATTTAATTTTGTATTGTGATAAAACTATTTTTTTATGCAAAATCAGTTATACAGTTAAGTAAATGTGTATGGCCTTGGGACAGTACATTTAACCAACTAGA